>NC_137812.1:7141090-7242782 GCF_963921795.1 Nannobrachium achirus
AATTCTATGGAAATTACAACCCAACAGCTAATAACACCATACCCAACAGAAATAACTCAGCGAATTGGGTTATCAGAATACCCATTTGCATGAAAACAACCAAATTAAATAACCCAATAGGCTTAACCCAGCCAAAACAACCCATCATTTTTTAGTGTGTTGGGTTCCCATACATCAGGGGTGCCCACAAGGTAGATTGTGATCTACCAGTAGATCACAAAGCAGTGGCGTCAGTTCAGCAAAAGCTAGGGTATGGCAAAGATGTAAAATACATTTTGGATAACACGGTTCTATTGTGAAAATAGCAGATCTACATGCTCACAACGCCTCGCGCTGCGAGGCGTTGTGAGCATGTAGATCGGCTATTTTCACAATGTTGGAAAAATGTTAGTAAACGTGCCACAATTAACAATAATGCATTGCACCTGTGCAGTTGACCTGCGGAACCTGGGAATATACCATTTTGTCAAGCTGGGGAGAATACAAGTGTGGAGAATATAGTTATAATACCTCGTTAAAGTGACCATTATGTAAAATTCTGCATTTGTAGTTATTTTACTGTAATTTAACAACATAATAACCAGCGCAGATAGACAAAGAGACATTCCTGGATTTATATTTAAAAGTAGCTTTTATTTTCCCCCCTGGACCCAGGGTATGGCAGCTGCATACCCCTGCCATACCCAATTGACACCCCTGTCACAAAGGCTGTGAAGGTAGACCACGATATATAATTAAAAACAAATCACAAAACCCCTCTTTTTTGGCATCTGCCACTTAAAGCTATACTATGTAACTTTTTTAATAAAACAAATCTTAAAATGGTCCTAACTATTAAATCGCTAAAGTTTTAGAACATCCACTCCGTTAATTTCAGCCCCAAAAGCCTTTTCTTTATATGTTTTCTACTGAGCCGGCCAAATTACGTCATTTGCATCATTCCGTATACGTGTCTCCCAGATCATACACTACCGGCCAATCACAGCGCGGATCATACACTGCCGGCCAATCACAGCGCGTCTTGCTGTCATCTCAGGAAGTAGCTTGCCTCAACATAACAACAGCATTTACACTGGTGAAGGAATCCGTAACTTGCCGCTATTGCAAAGTCCCCTCAGGTATTTTTTGGGGTGGGAAGATCATGTTGAGCTGTTCATTTTAAAAGTAGCTCTCAAGTCAAACACGTGTGCGACACGTTGTGAGCTTGTAGATCTGCTATTTTCACTAGTTTGGATCCCGGGGCAAACATATAGTTTCTCTTTTGGGTCACAAGCTAAAAGGTTTTGGGAACCACTGCTCTACACCAGTGTTACTCAAACCGTTCCATGTCAAGGACCCCCAAAATGATATGTGTTTGGCTGCGGACCCCCCACATCATCTCCACGGGACCCCTCCCCCCAGAAGCAGCGATTTAGCACACAAAGAAACGAAACTTGACTTTGGTCCATTATATATCCCGCTACCCACACGTTTGGCTGTGTTGCTCATTCCACGAATGCCAGATCCTTACAATCTGTACCTCGTTGTAAAGGTGACAAATAAACGATAAAAATGATATAAAACACAATACAAATTGGTATTATTAAAGGGGATATATAATGGACCGAAGTCAAGTTCCCTTTCTTTTCATGCTTAGTTTTTATGTTTATATAAGGCCCTGCAACTTAAAATGAAGCATAGCGTTAGTTTATGTAGGACAAGTAAGTCTTGCCCGCCGCAGATGTCTGGCATAGGCTCAAATACTTGCAATATTACACCTGCTGATTCATGCTAATATGTCAATGTATTACTATTGTATCCCTATGGGGGGTTTGGCTAAAAGTTCCCCGATTTTGCTTTAGCATGCGTGTACACAATTCAGGGAACATCTCTCTAACTGTATTCTATTTGTTGCAACACATGGTTAAATCTATTTGACGTGAGTGTTCCTGACTAAAATGAAATCATAAAGAAAATCATGCATGGACACAAAAATCAAGATCAAAAGGAATTAACACAAAGCCAGCTATAATAGAAAATAAATTAGCAGTCTGTCAGCATGACACGTGCACCCATGTATGCATCACTGCGTGAAAAACATTGAATATGGGAAGGCTTTTCTAGGGTAAATCCCCTCATACTTATCCCGTATACCCATGATTATAGATACCATCTCTGAGAGGATCATTTGCATATATACCCCCGGCCAGCCAGCCCCCCCTTCCAGATTTGCCCACCATCAGTCCTTGCAGTCCTATTCCCCCCTCCCCACAACAAAGAGAGGAGGGGGGTTGAAGGGGGGCTGGCTGGCCGGGGGAATATATGCAAATGATCCTTTCAGAGAGGGTATCTATAAACATGGGTATGTGGGATAAGTATGAGGGGATTTACCCTAGAAAAACCTTCCCATATTCAATGTTTTTCACGCAGTGCATGTTTTATATTGTTTTAATCTGATTTCATTAAAGCCCTCTCCACCCTCTGCTACTTATGTGGCATGCACAGCGGCACGCTCACGCTCATGCACGTACACACACACACACACACACACACACACACACACACACACACACACACACACACACACACACACACACACACACACACACACACACACGCACGTGCCCACGCGCAGGTATACCCACCCACCTGCACACTATGGTGGTTCAACCTGGGTCACAGCATTAGTGCATGCACAGCGTTTTCATGTCGGGTTTGATTCGGGTCACTCCACGTCCTTACTTTACCCTTCACGGGGCTCCCTGCTGTACCGGCTGTCTATTAAAGTAGAAATGATTACAGTTATCTTTTCAACAGAGAGAGAGAGAGAGAGAGAGAGAGAGAGAGAGAGAGAGAGAGAGAGAGAGAGAGAGAGAGAGAGGCGTCGCACCAGATTCTGGGCCCTGGGTACAAGGATTCACTCACATTTTGTGCTTAAACTATTGAAAAATAGCAGATATAAAAGAGTGCCGCGCTGCGAGCTTGTAGATCTGCTATTTTTTAAGACATCGTGAAAATGAAAAAGTCTTTGAATATTTCAAATCCTTGTAAGGTTTTTTGAAAAAAAAAACTATGTTTCTATGTCAGTGGTGCTCAAACTTTTTCACGTGAAGAACCCCCAAAATGATATGTATTTGGCCACGGACCCCCATCTCAAAATATTTAGTTCCAGGGACCCCCCAGAAGCAAAATCTGAGTTACAAATGTTTGCTTAAAAAAATACACATATTCAAAGATTTGCACACATTTTCACGACTTTTCAAAAATAGCAGATCTACAAGCTCGCAGCGCGGCACTCGGTGCCGCGCTGTGAGCTTGTAGATCTGCTATTTTTCAATAGCTAAATAATTAAGGCCCCTCCACCTTGGGCCCTAGTAACTCAGTCCCACTTTCCCCCCCAGTGTGATGCCCCTGGGTGAGAAAGAGAGAGAGGGAGGGAGAGAACGTGGACAGCCCTTCCCTTTGCATTTCTTCTTTTATCAAAGGAGACAGGGCAGCCTCTGCCGCAGGAGCGGCTCAGTCCGACACCGGTAAGGACGGGGCTGTTGTGTGGCATCAGGAGACCCAACAACCCAATTGCCGGATAAGAAGCACTTCTACAAACCCGCTGGTATAGGCTGCATCGTTTCAAAGCAGGCTTAAGCCCCAAGTTGTATACTGATGCACAGAATAGTAACCAATGCAATACTTTGAAGTTAAAGTTGTACCATGTAACTTTTTTTCTAAAACAAATCTTAAAATGGTCCTAGCTGTTAAATCGCTAAAGTTTTAGAACCCCCACTCCGTTATTTTCAGCTTCTAAAGCCTTCTCTTTATATGTTTTCTATGATCCCTGCCCGGGACCGGTTTTCGCGGAAAAATTGCGTCATCACACTACCGGCCAATCACAGCGAGGGTTATACACTGCCGGCCAATCACAGCGCAGAACATACACTGCCGGGCTCTCTGGTGGGTTTAGGAAACACGCCTTCAGGAAGTACACTGCAGTGTTTACACTGGAGGAGTCTAGCATGTAACTCTCCAACCACTGCTCGTAGAAGGACACGGGAGACCTCATTGAAAGCGTCTCGGCGAGGCGAGGCGGACGCGGTGGTCTGACGGCCCGGTCCGCGAGCGAAAAACGGACGAAAAAAGCAAACGCGACCGCGGTTTGCTATACCGCTACAGACCACCAGTTGAGCAACTTACACAGTATAGCTTTAAAGCTATACTGTGTAAGTTGCTCAACTAGTGGTCAGTAGCGGTATAGCAAACCGCGGTCGCGTCTGCTTTTTTCGGCCGTTTTTCACCGCGGACCGGGCCTCATACCACCGTGTCCGAGTCTTTTCCCCCTTTACACCAAAGCTCTTTGCTAAAAATAGCCGATCTACAAGCTCACGTTTGAGTTACAAATGTTCGCTTAAAAAAATACATATATTCAAAGATTTGCACACATTTTCAAGACTTTTCAAAAATAGCAGATCTACAAGCATGTACTGTATATCTGCTATTTTTCAATAGCTAAAGTATAAAGTAATTAAGGCCCCTCCACCTTGGGCCCTAGAGCTCAGTCCCACTGAGTGTGTGTGTGTGTGTGTGTGTGTGTGTGTGTGTGTGTGTGTGTGTGTGTGTGTGTGTGTGTGTGTGTGTGTGTGTGCGCGCGCACGTGCGTGTGTGTGTGTGTGTGTTCGGGCATTAACAATAAAGTCGACTGAGTCGACTTCAATACACAAGTCGACTCCCACCAGAGAAAGTCGAAAGTCGAAGTTGAAAATATATATGCCTCGCGTTGCGAGCATGATCTGCTATTTTCACAATTTCTGCCTCTATATATTTGACAATTTGGCAAATGTTTAATTTGTCATTTTAGAGGCATTAAAACGTCCTTAAATTGTGACTAGAAATGTGCATACATCCACTATACACTTAAACGTTATGCTCATTTGTTTACTGTTGAGTGAGAAAACAATGTTGCACGTTAAGTTAATCATCTAAAGACCCCCCCCCCCCCCCCCCCCAAACATTTGGAGAACCACTGCCCTAGACGCACGGGTTGCACGCGCACACGTTTGACTTGCGTTGTGGCGCTGTCAAAAACAATTCATCGTTAATTCGTACATTACTACTTAACCTTCTGGGGCCAGCTTTAGCCTGTAGAGGCCCAGCTGGATTGTTGCATATCGTCACTGTCGGGCAGAAACCTCGTATCTCCAAGTTTCACATTTTTACATTCTTTTCCTGCAAAGTAAAGCACTGCTTCATACAAGGCCATCACACAAAAGTAGTGAAAACAGCTGATCTACAGTTGATCTACAAGCACACAATCGGCTGTAGATCTACAAGCTCGCAGTGTGGCACTCGGTGGCGCGCAGTGAGCTTGTATATTTGCTATTTTCCAATAGTGAAAGCATAAAATAATGGGTTCCCAGTCTAATGAAATACATTCATGGGGAATGTAGTGAAACCTTGTACCCAGGCCCAGAATGTGGTGCGACACCCCTGAACGGATGCATATGGTATGCATTCACACACGCGCAAATGCACATGCAGAACACAGCATTGTGTGGGTACTTTGACATGAAGTGGGAGACTGAGGCTGCATACCAGAGTAGACACCAGACAGACACTCGTGCAGGGCCGGATCTAAGCTTTAGTAGGTGGGGCAGGAAGAAATGCCAGAGGGGCGACCTCTTGCCCGCGCCGCTGCGATTTTAGGTTAGGGTTAGGGTTAGGGCATTTTGGCACTCTTATCTATCTATAAATGCGACAAATCTCTGTGTGTATGTAATCCGCGTATCTCGAGAACCGTTCGTCCCACCGGCTTCAGATTCGGCACGCGCGTTCCCCGCCGCGGCGCGGAGTGCAGTGCCGGGCCTCGGCCCGACTCGGCATGCGGTTTTCCCGAAGCGGCGCGAAACGTTCGGAATCTCCTTACGCGGAGCTGATTGTTGGCTGTCATCAGGCTGAGCTGACATCAGGCTGTTCCTGAGGAAATCGGCACAATCGCTGACTCATTGTGACATCACTTCATAAAACATCACGTACGCCGCATGAGTCAACAAAAAATCTCTGTGAATGTGTATGTATGTATGTGAATCTCGAGAACCGTTCTTCCCACCGGCACGCGCGTTCTCCAGATATGGGCATAAAATGAATCCCCGAATGGGGAGCTGATGTCTGACATCAGAGTTTTCCGCAACCGGTACTGTGTGTGCAGAGATCTCCATATATGGGCATAAGGGGACAAAGGCAAACAGATGGTCAAAACGGGTCCTATGACAACAGGTATATTGGGGTTTGCATTAAAGAGTGGGGACAAAGGCTAACAGATGGTCAAAACGGGTCCTATGACAACAGGTATATTGGGGTTTGCATTAAAGGGTGGGGCATTCATGGGGTCCGCTCCAAAAAAGAAAATAAAAGAGACAAAGACAAACATAAGACAAGCGACAAAGCGTGGGACTGGGAGGATGACTTGAATGATGCAGATTTAAGCAGGCTGTGTATTCTGCTTAAAGAAGAAACAAACAAAAAGCGACAGAGATCTCATATATGGGCATAAAATGGACGCAGATAAACAGATATCTCCATATACGGGCATAAAGGGACACAGACAGACAGATACAGAGATCTCCATATATGGGCATAAATAAGCAGGCTGTGTATTCTGCTTAAAGAAGAAACAAACAAAAAGCGACAGAGATCTCATATATGGGCATAAAATGGACGCAGATAAACAGATATCTCCATATACGGGCATAAAGGGACACAGACAGACAGATACAGAGATCTCCATATATGGGCATCAGAGTTTTCCGCAACCGGTACTGTGTGTGCAGAGATCTCCATATATGGGCATAAGGGGACAAAGGCAAACAGATGGTCAAAACGGGTCCTATGACAACAGGTATATTGGGGTTTGCATTAAAGAGTGGGGACAAAGGCTAACAGATGGTCAAAACGGGTCCTATGACAACAGGTATATTGGGGTTTGCATTAAAGGGTGGGGCATTCATGGGGTCTGCTCCAAAAAAGAAAATAAAAGAGACAAAGACAAACATAAGACAAGCGACAAAGCGTGGGACTGGGAGGATGACTTGAATGATGCAGATTTAAGCAGGCTGTGTATTCTGCTTAAAGAAGAAACAAACAAAAAGCGACAGAGATCTCATATATGGGCATAAAATGGACGCAGATAAACAGATATCTCCATATACGGGCATAAAGGGACACAGACAGACAGATACAGAGATCTCCATATATGGGCATAAATAAGCAGGCTGTGTATTCTGCTTAAAGAAGAAACAAACAAAAAGCGACAGAGATCTCATATATGGGCATAAAATGGACGCAGATAAACAGATATCTCCATATACGGGCATAAAGGGACACAGACAGACAGATACAGAGATCTCCATATATGGGCATAAAATGGACGCAAATAGACAGATATCTCCATATATGGGCATATGGGCATAAAATGGACCCAGAACTATATCTGCAGTGATCTCCATATATGGACATAAAATGGACGCCGACACTTCACCGGACATCACCATGGCAGGACGTGTTTTTCGCTCACGCTCCGGAACCAAAACACCAAAGGCTTGGTTCATCCCACATTTTCTCCTATTTCTACTATGGATCACGGATTTATGCTATAAATCACCACAGATCCTAACACCAATGGAATACGAGAATCTTTTATGGGAAATGGACAAAACGGACGAAAAACACAGTGAGTTATATCTTCTTGCCAAAACGGTAGCTAAGCACCCGAGCTTTGGATCTCATGTTATTCAATCTTTGCTGGCTGCTAACCGGAACAAAAGAGACAAACCCCTGAATGGTTGTATGAGTCGATCTTTGATCTTCTTATTATTACTGCAATCAGGAGATATAGAATCGAATCCAGGGCCTGTAGCTACCAGACAGATGACCCGAAGACTAGCTGCTCTCGCTACTGCAGCTGGATTGACGACGGCAGATCCTTCTTTGTCTGTGATCAGCGAAGCTAACGATGCTAACTTAGCTAGCTCCTCACTGATGAATCCTGAGGGACTAACAACGGGCTACTCCAGATGTCCTGACCAGCCGACCTCCGACGATCACACGGCAGTCGCCTCCGCGGACTCACGGATCGTCGAAGGACCCCCTGGCTCACGGACCCCCGGTGAACCCTCGGCGATCGCCCCCGCATGACTAGCTCAGCACGAGACCAGCATCATCAACGCAAGTCACGCAACACCGGACCCCGGCGGCCCCACCGACCCACCCGACCTGCAGACGCACCCGGCGGACCCCTTCATGGACCCAGCACCCCAGAACAGAGTCTACATTAACTCTGCTCCACGCTGGCTAACGGAGAAGGCCAGAGCGCTGTTTTCAACCTGGGTTAAATCGGTGACCACGGGCCCCCACCACCCCATCCCCCAACTTTTCATGGAGACCCCTTTGTCCCTTTGTCCCCCTCTGAAGCCCCCAGAGACTGCAACCAACCCCCCCTCCCCCACCGACGCCGATGCGAACACTTCCATAGACCTCGCCATGGACTTTGCCAGCCGCTTTGTGAAAAGAGGTATTCATATTATGCACTTAAACATTAACAGTTTGTTTGCTAAATTTGAACAAATCAAGCATATGGTTCACGAAGGTAAGGTCCATTTTCTAACCTTCTCAGAGACCAAACTTGATGACTCTATCACTGACTCTCAGATCGAAATTGACAACTACTCGGTCATCCGAAATGATAGAAACAGATTTGGTGGTGGTGTATGCATGTATGTTCATAACTGTATTAAGTATATCCCCCGCCCTGACCTACAACACAGCTCTTTAGAAACTGTATGGGTGGAAGTGATTCTTAAGAAAGCTAAAAACATACTAATCGGTGCCATCTATAGACCGCCCGACCAAAATGATTTCTGTGAGTTACTGGAGGAGAGCCTTGCACCGGTGGACAATGTTGAAAAATACATTATTGGCGATTGGAACATAGACATGCTTCGTAAAGAAGCTCCTCTATTCAAAAAGTTCAATAAGCTATGTAATCAACAGGGTCTCACTCAGCTCATCACCAAGCCAACTAGGGTTACAGATAACTCTCAAACCACCATAGATCTCATTGTAACCACAGACAAATCTAAAGTCTCCGCGAGTGGGACTATTGAATGTGGTGGTCTAAGCGACCATGATATCATTTACTGCACCCGCAAAATACATAAGTCCAAAGCTGACGGCCACAAAACAGTTGAAGCTAGAAACCTCAAAACCTACTCTAGCGAAGCCTTTAACCACAAACTGGAGAAATCTGACTGGTCCCCAGTACTAGCTAGCACTCAGGTCGATGAAGCCTGGCTAGGCTTTAAATCCATTTTCAACACTACCCTAGACGAAGTGGCTCCTTTGCGTAGGGTCAGGGTTAAAGCCCGCTCACAGCCATGGTGGAATTCGGAAATCTGTGAATCAATGAAACTCAGAGACAAAAAATACTCTGAGAAACGCAAATATAATCACAAACTCAAAAAAGGCCCCAATAAACACCTTAAAGCCAAATTAGAAATAGTCAGTTTAGAGGCTAATAAACTGAGAAATCGGACAACCTCCTTAATCCTTTCTGCCAAAAAAAACTACTTGGATGAGAAAGTTGAGGAAAACATCCACAAACCACGAGACCTATGGAAGCTATTTAAAACCCAGCTAGGCTGTGGTGCTAAACTCAGATCCATAGCCAGCAACATATCCATCCAAACTCCCATAACCCTCCTCACTGATAGTCTTGATGTAGCCAAAAATCTCAACATCTACTTCACCTCCATGGCCAAAAATCTGGTCAATAAACTGCCCGCTCCATCTGGGCTGTTTGGTGTTAGGCACATCTTGAAATTCTACAGGAACCTTGGGGTATGCAAAGACAACTTTAAACTTGCCACGGTGTCAACTGATGAAGTGTTTAAAAAACTGCGCACCCTACCTCAATTCAAGGCCGCTGGCCATGATAAAATTGCCCCCAAATTTCTCATAGACTCAGCTGCCACCATTGCCCCAATCATTAACCATATTATTAATCTATCTATCAAGCAGGGTTATGTCCCCCAGGACTTCAAATTAGCCAAGGTAACCCCCCTGCACAAAAAAGGCAGTAAACTTGACCCTGGCAACTACAGGCCAATCTCAATCCTTAGTTCCATCTCTAAGGTAATGGAAAAAATTGTCTATGAACAGGTGGCTAAATATCTTGAAGAGAATAAACTGATCTACGAGTTCCAGTCTGGCTTCAGAGAGTCCCATTCCACAGATACATGCCTCATCTATTTGAATGATTACATCAAACGTGAAATTCACGATGGCAAATATTGCGGCATGGTCATGCTGGACCTCCAGAAGGCATTTGACACCGTCGATCATTCTATTCTGATTGAAAAACTCAAAGCTATTGGTCTTGATAGCACAGCAGTGAGATGGATGCACTCTTACTTGGTGGGAAGGGAACAGATGGTGGAAGTCAACGGAACCCTGTCCCCCCCCCTCCCAGTAAACTGTGGAGTACCTCAAGGGAGTATACTAGGACCACTGTTGTTCTTAATATACGTAAACGACATGTCATCTGCTTGTGACTGCAATCTGTTTCTGTTCGCGGATGACTCGGCTCTCCTAGTCTCAGGCAGAGACATTTTGCAGGTTGAAAAGGCCCTTAACTGTGAACTTAACAAGATCTGCACCTGGCTCAATGACAACAGACTCTCAATTCACCTAGGCAAAACTGAATGTATCCTCTTTGGATCTAGTCAGAAACTTAGCCTAGTTGAGAACTTCACAATTAAAGTAGGTGACACTGTGATAGAAAGAAAAAACCACATCTGCTACCTGGGTTGCATCCTGGAGGCTAACCTATCCAGTGAAAAAATGACCACCAAGGTAATCAATAAAGTCAATCAACGAATTCGCTTCTTGCAAAGAGTTGCCCCACTGATCAATATTAAATCCCGAAAGACACTAGGAGGTGCTCTTATTGGGCCCCTCATTGATTACGGAGTCCTTGTCTGGTATCGCGACGCCCCAGCTGCCTTAAAGCTAAAGCTCCAAACAGCCCAAAACAAACTAATTAGGGTTGTGCTTGGTCTCCCTCCTCTGACCCACCTTACCGAGCATCACCACGAAAGCGTGGGGTGGCTCAAAGTAGCTGACAGAGTACAGCATCTTGCAATGGGCCTGGTGTACAAGATACACTACACCTCCAAGATTCCCATGTACCTGACAAACTACTTCTTAAAGGTCAAGGATGTTCACGATCATAACACCAGAGGCAGCTCCACTAATCATCATCAGCGTAGATTTAACACTAAACAAGGCGCTAACTCGTTCTCCTGCTATACCATCAACATGTGGAACGCCCTTCCACAAGCCCTAAAGGAGAGCAAATCCCTAGCCTCCTTCAAAATTGGTATGAAAAGTCACCTTCAGACAGCAGCTACCCGTGACTTGTAAACAGACTAAGCCCCCATGCTCCCCCCCTTTTTCTTTGTATTCTGCCTTTTGTATTTGATGTTATGCTTTTGAAACTGATATTATCCTAGATAAAGTACTATGTTCTATCCGTCTGTCTTTCAATGTTATATGAGATACTTAAAGTGTGGTTCCTGTGGAAATAAGCCTCGGCTTTCTAGGATCTCCTTTTAGTTGACCTTGTACCAGTGATTTGTACTGTCATGAAACTGTACTTTTTTCTATTGCAAACTTCTAATAAATTCTTCAATCAATCAATCAAACAGACAGACAGATACAGATATCTCCATATATGGGCATAAATGGTCACAGGCAAACAGATGGTCAAAACGGGTCCTATGACAACAGGTATAATGGGGTTTGCATTAAAGGGCGGGGCATTCATTCCCTATTTACATCGTTCCCGAGTTGGCCAGGTCGCCGACTAGACGCTGGGCCGCCCGAAGGGCGGCCCAGCTTCTAGTACCTATAATACACAATACAAACAGAGAGGACCAGGTGTTGCCTTTTGTCTGTCCTCTACCCTGAGACAAAGCAAAGCAGCATGTATCTATTCTGCATGGGGCAAGACCCAAATGAACAAACATTTTTGCTTCTGGGGGTCCCTGGACCAAAATATTTTGAGATGGGGTCTGCGGCCAAATACGGGGGTCCTCGACATGACAGTTTGAGAACCACTGATTGAGGCAACATTTAGCTTGTCAGGGTGGTTGGAGCGCCTCAGTGCGGCTGCAGTGTTCATGTATAAACTCTCTTCCAGAGTAGAGAGAGACACTAGAAACTCTGCTGGAGAGACAAAACAAACTGCTGAATGAAATGAATTATGAATTTTAACTTTTGGAAGAAAAAAAAAAGGGACTCATGTCCCTTTCAACTCGAAGGGACTAGGCCTATATGGCATTATTTCTGCAAGTGGTAAATACACACACTTCTGTGCTGAGTCTCTCTTAGATACATGCCTCTTGCTTGCTTGCATGCATTCATTTCATCTCATGTTGTGAAGAAAGCCTCTGCACAGCTGTGCGTGTATTTACCACTTGCAGAAGTAATGCCATATAGTCTTAATTTAAAGGTAAAGTTAAAATTCATATTTCATTTCATTCATCAGTTTGTTTTGTCTCTGGATCATAATGATCATAAATGATTAATCGATTATTCAATTAATTGATTCATGCATATCAATAGGATATAGATCACAGCAGGGCATGTAGGTATTAATGTAGGTATAAGGACATCATTCAAATCGCGTCCCCCCAAACATTGAATCACCAATGCAACACTGCCCATCCCTAACTACTAGGAAGTAGAGCACCCCCTCCTCAAAATGTCTGTGCACGCCCATGCATATTGTGGGATGTGTTTGTTAATTTCATTAAATGTGGGGTCCTTTGCCAGAGTGTATTCAACCATTTTTAAGAAGAGTCCTGCAGAGAATTCCTGTTCATCATGTGAGCTTTCCAGAGTGCCACGAAGTGGGAGTTCATTAACTACAAGAAACTGAACTACTTCTCCTATGGGTTTAATGTAGTACCTATTTTTTCTATTTTTGTGGGCCCTAGGAGATTTTCGTAGCTTCCCTTTGTATCATTTCAGACCATGTGCTGGCATTTTTCACATGACATAGACTGGATTCGTGTTTTGTGAATCCCTTGTCTTTCTCCAATGCAGTTTTCCAATGATTAAAACCTTGTTTGGTGAAAAACAAATATCTGTCATTATTTCCGCCAAATTTGCGACAAGGGAAACAAAAACATGCATCTAGCTTTACAGAATATTTTAGCCATTCTCCTTTTGCACAAAGTAGTGCAATGCAAGATAGAGGGCGCCACTTTGAGTCACACCCTACCACTACTTCCTGTTCATCCACAGAGCATTGATTCTAGTCATTTTCTCGATTAGATTTCTTTTCACTTTTTTCAACTTTTATTACTTGGGATGATAAAAAAGATGAGGCAGTATTTTGACAAGTAATAAAAGTTGAAAAAAGTGAAAAGAAAGCACTTTAATCTAATGGAGAAAACAACTAGAATTAATGCTCTGTGGATGAACAGGAAGTAGTGGTAGGGTGTGACTCAAAGGGATCTGGCGCCCTCTATCTTGCATTGCACTACTTTGTGCAAAAGGAGAATGGTCTTCCATGGTACCAGCCCAGGCTCAATGCGCGTGCTGTCTTGCCAAAATTACGCTTTGGAAAAACAAGATTAGCGGGCTGTGATGGTGCTGTGGCGCTTAAACCAGTACTGTTATCAGCGGCCACTACTGTGTCGTGCACGGCAGCGCTTTCAGCCGGTGTTGCGGTGCTTGTGGATCTTAATTGGGGGTTAGGGTTTGGGTCGGGTCGAGGAGCAGCTGTACTCCGAGTCTGACTGGAGCCGCTGCGAGGTTTAGAAACCAGAAATCAACGCATATTGACCGAAAGAGCCAGAGAGAGAGAAGAGAAGCTATACTATGTAACTTTTACAATAAAACGAAACTTAAAATTGTCCTAACTATTAAATCGCTAAAGTTTTAGAACACCCACTCTATTAATTAATTTCAGCCCCGAAAGCCTTTTCTTTATTTGTTTTTTACTGAGCCAGTGAGCCGTGACAGGGGCTGCATTTCGCGGCAAAATTACGTCATCTGTATACGTTGTCTCCAGATCATACACTACCGGCCAATCACAGCGCGGATCATACACTACCAGCCAATCACAGTGCGTCTTGTCGTCTCTTCAGGAAGTAGCTTGCTTCAACAGCAGTGTTTACGCTGGTGTAGGAGTCTTGCCTGTTACTCCCCAACGTAGGAACGTGAGACCACTCTACGGATGCGTATCGGCGAGCTGCAGGCGGTCGCGGTGGTTTTGTGGCCCCGCTCCGGTGGTCCGTGGCAACCCCGGGCGAAAAACTGCCGAAAAAAGCAATACCGCTACTGACCAGTAGTTGAGCAACTTCCATAGTATAGCTTTAAAGTGAAGCAAGCAGCACTAAAAACAAACTGTTCCTTCTCTCGATTAGTTCCTTTCTTAATGCGCTGAACAAAGATTGAATTTAGTTGGCAACCAGAAGTGGTGCGTGTGTCTGTGCTCTGTGGAGACGAGAGAGACTGACTGCTATTTGCTCCTCGTCGCTACTCGTCGCTACGCATCAACGCAAATCAGGGCGGAGCTGCCGGAGCATTATTTTGACGTATTTTTTGAGGTGCAGAGAGCGACAGAGATGGCGATCGGACTTTTTTTTTTAATGTATACCTATATATACCAGTAAGACTCCCTAATCGGGAGATAAGCGACCGTTGGTCGCTTATCTCCACAAATATCACAGCCTCCACCTCTCACGTCATACGGGCAGCCATAGTTACACCTGGAATGTTGAATCTCCATATATGGAGATAACCTACCCATCACACAAAGTCTGACCTCACCAGCCCATACCTGGGCATGGACGACTTATATCTCCATATACGGAGATGGCCATATATGGAGATACGATGACATCACAGAGTCCACAGCTGATGATGTGGCGTGATGTCATACAATACACAAACAAGCCCTATATAAAGGGGCAATTCTCACCAGGGAAGAGAGCATTCCCCACTAGCTGAGTATCTTAAGATGGTTGGATGTGATGATAAGCCACAAATAGGCCAAAAGTTTGTTTTACCAATTATCAAGACATACGGGCAGTTGACAGTTTGCCATTGTTACTCATTGAAGTTGAATCTCCATCTGAATCCCTTTTATGCCCATATATGGAGATCCCTGCTCTGAGTATCTGACATCACTAATCCCTTTTATGCCCATATATGGAGATCCCTGCTCTGATTATCTGACATCACTAATCCCTTTTATGCCCATATACAGTATGGAGATCCCTAACAGAATCCATTTTATGCCCATATATGGAGATACCTGCTCTGAGTATCTGACATCACTGTGATGTCACCTGTTTATGCCTAAATATGGAGATCCCTGCTCTGAGTATCTGACATCACTGCGATCTCACCTGTGATGTCACAGTGACACATCACCTCAGTATCTGTGATGTCACAGTGACACATCACCTCAGTATCAGGCGTTACACGTATACATTGAGCAGGGCAAAGGTGTGACGTGTGTGACGGACGGACGGACGGACGGACGGACGGACGGCCGGTGGAGGTTTTCATACTAAACTGCGACCTTACGGTCGCAATAATGAAATGGTGTTGGTTTTGGTGGTGCGACAGCTGTAGCACACTATTTAAAATAGTTTTAAATATATTTGATATATTCTTTTCCCCATGCCATCTTGTTTGGTGGGGCAGTCAGGGCATTTAGGGGGGCATTGCCTCCCCTTGCCTATGCAGGGATCCGGGCCTGCCATATTTGGACCTAGAACGATCTACAGCTCCATATATGTCTAGTGCTGACATCAGTCTGATGGTCTCCGATGTCACAAGCACACAGCCAAGTACTATATGGGTGGCCATTAACCTTGAGCTCAGGAGGCAAGAAGAATACTCTAGTCCAGTGTTTCTCAAAAGGGGGTATGTGTACCCCTAGGGTACACGGCGGTACTGAAGGTGGTACTAGAGAAAATGCCCCCAAAAAAGAAAAATAGAAGTAGGCCTATAAATCACTGTTATGTTTAATGATGACACTTGGAGAAACATGTTGTGAGCCTGATAGTTGCTCACCCAAATTATGGTACCAGGCAACTGGGATGTGTTTGTTTTGATGTTTGAATGTAAGTTATTGACAAGAAAACTGGATGAAATGTTATGGCCAGGGTGTTGAAAATAAATCTGTTCAGGAGGCACCGTTTGAAACTCTCACTCCCCTTCTTATTTGTGGTAGTTTTATGGTTTTATAAGGAAACGTTTTTTGTCGGGTAAAGGGGGTACTTGGATTCAAAAATCTGGGAAAGGGGGTACTCAAGCCAAAACAGATTGAGAAACACTGCTCTAGTCTACTCTTTGCCTGTCTCCCCGACATGACCCACTGAAGATTGTTACTCCATATGGAGCTACCCGACAATCATAGGCGATTTTATAGGGGGTGCAGAGGGTGCACTTGCACCCCCTGGCCACCAGGGAGTAAAAAAAACTCATAAAGTCAATGCAAGCTTCCACAAAGGCAACAAATTTCCACTTTTCCAGTGGTGGAAAAAGTACTCGTTTAAGTATGGTTTTGCATGTTTTATAATATTATAATTTATATCTGCAAAGTAAGTAATAAGATAAATAGTTTAGTAATAATACAATATTTGGATCCGAGATGTAATGGAGTAGGTAGGCCTAGTAAAGTACTGGAAATTGGACATAAGCTTCTCAAATAAAGTGCAGTCAATACTCAAGTAAGTAAATGTATTTTACACACAAGTTGTTGCAAAATAAGTAAATAAATCATAGGCCTATAGACATATGCTCATGGTGTCTAGAAAAAAGCACCTGTTTTTGTTTATATTGTGTTACAATTAACTCTTTTACTGCCACAGAATTGAACAAAAAGCTCAATCCACTGCCAGCTAAATTGAGAATTGTCGCTCATCTTTGAAGGCCTACTGGAGAAATTTGGTTTCGACTATAAAGACAACAATTATATGGCAACGAAGAATAGAATGTCTACTTTGCAACAGAAAAAGATTTCGAGTTTTTATCTTGTTCTGTTCATTAGCTAGAAGCTGCAGAATGTGGCCTAAAAACAGCTCTTTGAGAACATAAAGCTGAGAAAAATGCATTTTTGTGAAGAATACATTTTCAGGCAGAAATCTCTCTTTAGCCTTTTATTGTTGGCTTCAGTAACATCACACCTATGATCAGTGGTTGTTTACAAACAAATTCAAAAAAATAAAAACAAGAAAAAGTGTCTTTTTACACACTTTTAGTGTGTAAGAGAAGTAAGAGCAGTAGTAAGAGCAGTGCAGAACATTGACACAGTGACATGAGCTTCAGCCTGAATCCTGCTTCAGCTTTCAGGGTTCTCTTTATCTCACTGTGACACTACATGTCTACAGAGTGTATATGTGTGTGTGCGTGCGTGCGTGCGTGCGTGCGTGCGTGTGTGTCATTCAGCCTGCACAGGGCCTGGGGCTCCATTCTGTTTCACTCCAGCCAGGCTCCTCCGGAAGGGCTCCACCGGGTCTGCTGAACTCGTACACGAGCCCATGGTCGATCTGTAAATTATACAAATACATAATTACTATAAAATACATGAAAAATAGTACACCTTCAAGCTCACAACGCGTCACAGCAGAATGCGTGGAGGTTGGGGGCCTACTATTTTCATCAAAAGGCCGTTTTAGAAATGTCAACCCCTGCCTCTCTAACATTCTATGCACTTCCTGCTTACCACACAAATATATATATATATATATATATATATATATATATATATATATATATAGTAATTATGTAAAAACAGCATTCATGGTCTGGAGAGGGCACTTTTTACAGATGGATAAAAGGGCAGGGGCTCAAGCCCCCTTTGATGTCTATGTGAGCATGTGCATGGTGCTAAGTCTGATTTACAGAAAAAAGTTTGTTTTTTCTTTACCTATCCTTGTCCTTGGACGACCGTGATGTGGAAATGAAGAAGTAGGCTCATCATCATCGTCGACTCATCATCTAAAATCATAGCCAGGAAAATATCAAAGTTTATATCTAAACAAATCAATTTACAATTTTGACATTTAGCAAATGACTTACAATAAGTTCATATATAACATAAAATGCAGTTATAGTAAATAGTTACCATGCATTTACTGTCACAGTGAAATTCCCTTTATACCCTGTATACCTATATAAAATGTCACAATGCAACATAGCTCTGTTTACACAAAGCTGTACTCCCTCCAACTGTATATATGTTCCCCATTTTCAACAGTTTTTATTTGTAACACTTGCTTTGGCAATGTAAACGTATGTTTTCTCATGCCAATAAAGCTCCTTTGAATTGAACTGAAAAGCTACATCATCAGCTACTGATGATGATGATGATGATGATGATGACGATAAAAAGAAACCTCTCCCTCTCTCTCACACACACACGCATCGTACGCACGCACACACAAACTAAGCCAATAAATCCTAAATTCCCATCAAATAATCCTAGTAGGCTGTGCAGTGCACGTACACTACACGCGGTACGTGCACGCGCGTGATAGGAACTCCACGTGTGTCCTGAGTAGCGACAAAAACAAACCAAGCACGTGGATCCTAACTGCTTGGATCAAGTTACTGATCCGGTCCGGATACGGAAACATTTCTTGCATGTATGTGTACGTGTAAATAGCCGGATGCAGTAGGCGGGCTCTAGACCGGATCCCAATGTCGGAGTGGCAACACGTCGCAATGGAAAACCGTTACCCTATCTCACTGATCACTGACCATCCCCCCATCCCAGGCTTCCAGTTCCACACGGATGCTCTGTTATCACACAGTATACAACTATATACAGTATACAACTATACAATACATACATGCACTGGATTGGAAGTCTTACTTTGGACAGTAGAATCGTGGCCTCTGTTCTCCGAGGGGTCTCTACGCGGAAGCCATTCTTCATTGGCCAAATCGCCCAGTTCGTCCGTCTTTTCGCGGCGGTACATGGGTCTCTGCTGCTGCGGCGATGTGAGCCCCCGGGCGGGGGGATCCATCCTACACGGGGGTCGAGCTCCGTCGGGATCGGTTTCCACAATATCACGAGGCTCTTGATCCATTTTTGGACCCCGGTTCTTCGCGACTGGCACCATCTTCAATCTTTTTATCTTCAATAACAATGGCTACAGTGATCTTTTTCTCTTCTTCATCATCATTATCATCATGATCATCATCATCACGACCACCACCACCATGGGCGCTGGTCCTGGGTCACCAACACGGGTAGGTTGTGTAATCCTAATTCTAACAAAGTTTATTTCTATCGGTGGATCTGCTCTGCTGCTCCTCGGCCAGGGGGGGTTGGGTCGCACTTCGGCGGAATGATACCAGCAAGTTGAGGCTGAGTTGGCCTAATACATCTCAATATTCTAGTACTGCTAAATACTACTACCTACTACAATTACTATACTACTAATACTATAAAACAACTGATTTCCGACAAAATGATCGCTTTTACCAACGTTTCTCTCTCTCTTTCTCTACTAACAGCCCGATGCATAAAACAATATAGTCCCTCAAGGCTGCTAGCAGCTAGCAGTGGCGTCAGTTCAGAACAAGCTAAGGTATGGCAACATGACTGGTGTCTGGTGAAGACACCAGTCATGTTGCCATACCTTAGCAACAGGCACGATGAAAAGTACATTTTTATTATTTCCCCCTGTCAAGGTATGGCAGCTGCATACCCCTGCCATACCCAATTGACGCCCCTGGCAGCTAGGCAGGCGCAGAGTCGCTCTGGGCAGGCGGAGCCAGGACAGTCTGTTTACTTTTTTTTAGGGCTGTCAAATGATTAAAATTTTTAATCAGATTAATCACAGCTCAAAAATTAATTAATCATGATTAATCACGAATCGAACTATGTCCAAAATATGCCATTTCTTTATGTATATTGTTGAGGTAATGGCAAGCTAAAGATAGATTTATCATACAATATGTAGGCCTATATATATGTTTATTATCATTATTGTTATTATTATTACCCTTTATGCATTTTTTTACCTTACCATTTATTGTGTAGCAATAGCAAATTTTTATACAATAGGCCCATGGCTACGTCTAAAACACTGGCTTACACATGACTTTTCAGGCTGTGACCCCCCAAAATAATCATATTTGAACTGGGGACCCCCCTCCCCCCACACCACACACCCTGACGAGCACTTGGAATTGTAGGAGTTGGCATTACATTCGTTTTGACTGTTTGCTTGTGAAAATAGCAGATCTAGATCCACAAGCATGTAGATCTGCTATTTTCAGAATATCTGCCTCTAATATTTGATAATTTGACTAATGTTTGACCAGAGGTATGGTATAGGCCTAGTAAAAAGCCCTTAATTTGTCAGTTTAGAAATGTGCAGATGCCACACCTATACTGTATGTTGGTCTGTTTATTGTTGAGTGAGAAAACAATGTTAACATTAAGCTTAACATCTGGGGACCCCCCGAAATAAAATTGGGGATCCCCCTAGGATTCCCAACCCATAGGTTGAGAACCACTGCAATACAACACAGAATTATTTGACATCTAGGTTACAGATAAAACAGCTGACACACGTGCACAAGACAGAGAAAACAAGCGTTTGTAACAGCTGCCATTAATGTTGTGCTGTTGATTGCCTGGGTCAAATGCGCATTTTCAACGAAAACGAGGCGATCGATCGTTAAGCTAATGTCATGCCTGGCAGTGCCGTGCGTCTTCCATCTGATCCAAGTAAGTTTGGAGCACCCAGGCCAGCAGCCCAGCACCCTAACAACATCGCGGATTTTAGGAACAGAGGTAGAAGTAGGCTAGAATATATATTTTTCAGATGTATTGTATGATGATGATCAGGTATTATTCCAGTGAACGATCTAAATCCTGTTTCACTTTGAAACCGCAGCTCTGAGCTCTCCTCCGTCTCTCGCTGCTGCAGTCAGAGTGACATGCTTGTGTGTAGAAAGGGAAGGGGGGGTGGAGGAGGAGCAGTGGCAGCGCTATAGGCTACAGTAAGACAGTGTTCCACCGCAGACAGTGTTCCACTGCAGGTCGTTCTGCTCTTGGATTAATTGCGCTAAAAATTTTAACGCAATTAATAAAAATTATTAATTACCGCAGTTAACGCGATAATTTTCACACCTTTACTTTTTTTTTTTATGAACGGTTTCCGGCTGTCCTCAAAACGACACCGACGACCAATTATGCATTCAAAAGTTGCGCAAGGACGTCTTTTATCATAATCCATAAAAAACATCAAACGAACGAACGGCCGTATTGGCCCTACTCGACCTCAAGAATTGGGGCGAACAGGAACGTTCAAAGCAGTATAAGAGTTAAGTAAAAAATAAACCTTAGAAACCCATTAAAACAACAGGATAAACTGTACAAAACACACAAAAAAAACAGCATGTCTTGCACTCCCTGCTAGAAGAGGCTAGAATCGCCTATCTTGCTAACTTATCTGGATCACCTAATAAACTCCATCGTCCTAGTTCCAAATATGGATGTAAAATCCAATATGTTTAAGGACTCATGGGCCAGGCACTTACATTAATATTTTTTGTCAATTGTAACACAACTTAAGTGGTATACAGGTTGGAGTGCGAATATGGATGGTTCTATGTAGGTCGAACCAAACGAAGACTGAGGGGCACGGTGTCTGAACATGTTTATGCCATCAGGACGGGTAATGATAAGTATCCTATGGCAAAACATTACAGACAGGCTGGTCATGGCAGCCCAAATGCCCTAAAGGTGATGGCTATTGAGGTGGTCCCCAATTCCCGGAGGGGTGGTGATAGACTAAAACACAAAGGGAAACCTTTTGGATTTTTAAACTCAAAGCTATGGAGTTTCCAGGCCTCAATGAGGAAATAGATTATTCACCTTTCTTTTTTATAATTGTTTGGTCTCCTAAGGGGTTTGGAGTTAAGCTGGTTGCACACTGCTGCGTTTTTCGGGCCGAATATCGGAGTGAATTTCGGAGCACGCAAATAAAAAATCAACCTCACGTTATGTCAGTCACGTTTGCACACTGCCGCCCGTTTCGCGCACCACTCGGTACCTTGCTCTCTCTATCTCTCTCTCTCTCCTTGCCCTGAAAAACGCATTTCGCAACGAAAAACAGCAGTGTGCAACCACCTTTAGTGTATACTCTTATCTGTAGGATGCTGTGCTTTTCAAAATAATTCTGTATTGGAGATTCTATTGTGGTATTTTGTTGCTTGAGTCTTCAGGTCACTTGTTGAAACTATGGTGTAATTTCCTACTCAGTGTGGTTTGTGAAATTCATAGCCTTTTCTGGTTTTCCTATAAACAGTTTTTCTTTTTGTTTCATTTTATGTGTGTTTTAAATAAAAGTGGTAGCTAGAGGCTATGGTAGGTTTTCATGCTGTTTTTTATAAGTCTCTACATTTTGTCTTGGTGTTGTTTTTAGCCTCCCAGTCAACCTGTACAATTATGATAACGAGCTTGTGATGTCATGTCCTGTTCCTATAAAAGCCATGTTTGTTCTGCATTTTTGCTTAGTCACCCTGAAGAAGGCATAATGTGCCACAACGCGTAGGTGCAGTTTTTTTTAATGTTATTGCTATGCATTAGCCTTGAAATAAAAGCTTTTTAACTTTCCCTCAAGAGTGCCTTGGTCTAAACCTTTTTTTTTTTTTTTTTTCGCAATTAATGAAAGTTTGTTGACCACATGCACACCACACAAATAGTTAAGTTATTAACCCAAATAATGAATGAAACTGGTTGAGCAGATCAACACAAATAGTTACAATTCGGTCTTACCATCAGATATAGATGCAGCCTGGATGATAATACATTGGGAATTAAAACATAACATTAATAACAGTCAATGAATCCAATGTTTAAATTCAGCCAATAATGTTTGTTATCAATAAATCATAAAATTAGCTAATTAAATCTTGTGTCACACAGTACTCAATGTAAGATATCCATCTCAGCAAAGACATTAATTACCAAATAAATATTGTCAATGCAATTTTGTTTATAATAGTAAAGGAGCAGATCAGTAAAATAGATAGATAAAATAGATTATATATCATGTGTGCATATATCAAAGCTGATAAATATGGTAATGAGCAATCAAGAATGAATGCAAATGTAAAGTTATGGAGAATAGAGCCTCAGTGAGAGGTATTCAGGAGAACATTTGAACCAATCAATTGTATCTGCTCTCACCAGCCTCTATTACCAGTATTGTATAATTGTAACTCCTTTTTTAATTGTACATGATCCCAGCTAAATAAACAATGCATGAAATGAAAGGGAACTACATTAAACTAGAAGCAGTGCTCTTCCTAGCACAGGTCTCCACCAGGTAGCTATTTTGTTCTAAAAATGTGTTATGCAAAAGTTGACCTACTGGTGGTGCTATAACAGGCCAATGTGAAAAGGGTGGCATTTTGTTCTTTGACCTAGTGGGAATGTGTGTGCAAAGTTTCACACAAATTCCACACTGCGTTCATGATTTGAGGCATTTTGTTGAAAACGGACCAATCCTTCAAACTTTGGAAGGCAATCTTAGCCAGTCAGGATGGAATATGAACAAGCAAAGATATCCGTCTTGATGACATGACTATAGAGATCATGTGTAGCAAGTTGCGAGAAATTTTGATAACATCTGAAGGAGTCATATAAAAAAATGGTTTTACATAAGTCGGCCTCCTGGTGGCGAAATGCAAATTTGAGAAATGCAGGGCAAAGGTTTATCTTTAGCCTGTAGGGAGTGTGCATACAATGTTTTACAGTGATCGGTTGAGTTATAGAAAAAGAAAAACACACATCAGGCTGGTGTAGCGTCACCATGAGGCTGATTTTACCACTTTTAAGAAGTCTTCTTCGGCCTAGTGGGAATATGCATGCAAAATTTGACGGAAATCGCATTCTGTGTTCAGGATTTGAGGCATTTTGTACAAAACGGAGAAAAAAAAACGGGACAGTTCTGCAAACTTTGGAAGGCAATCTTAGCCAATCAGGATGGAATATGACAAATCGAAAATATCCATTTTGTTTAATGACTATCAGAGACTGTGTACCGATTTGCGTGATTTTTGGACAATCTGCGTAGCGGTACTATCCAGAAATATGTTTTGCCTCCTGGTGGCGCTATAACAGGCCGATGTGAATAATTTGTGGCAGAGGTTTGGCTCTGGCACCCAGGGAGTGTGCGTGCCCAGTTTCGCTGCCATCATGGCAACGGCGCCGGAGATTAGCTGTACACAGACAGAAGGAGAGGACACACGGACACAAATACACACACACACACACACACACACACACACGGACGGACGGACGGACGGACGGACGGACGGACGGACAGGGTGCAAAAAATAGTCTCCCCATGCCTTTCGGCTGGTGTAGACAATTAAATTAAAAGTACAACAAAATGATCAAATCCGGTCGAATATAAATTGAATTACAAACTATGATAATTAGATTTCCAATTAGAATAATCAAAACAGGGTTCAGAATAAAAAAAAGAGGTGAGTCTTACGAAGCACTTTAAAGTTCATATTGAATACAAAATACAAGCAGGTAACAGCTAACAACACTACTGGCTGTTAATGTTAACAGCAAAAATAAAAGAAACAAACACTCCCCCATCCCGACAGGACGATTTTCCCCTTAGAAATCAATTAAGATTCCCCACCAGATTCCCCTTTCGTTCCCATTCACCGTAACATAATGTATTATTCATTCAAAGCCAGGTCAGTGTGAGGTGTGTCCAGAGCTCTGCGGAGGTTCTGCCAGAACAGTCCAGGGTGCTGTCTAGCCTGGGACCAGCTCAGGTAGGTGTGACTCTTCATCAGCCTCCTCATGTGATAGTGGGGAGACAACTGGTGGGCTGGAATGTCCTCCAGAAACACCAGGATCAACACGTCCTTCTGTTCATCAAACAGACGGTAGCTGCACACAGGAGACCAGAGGACAGTTACACTCAAGTTGTATGGACAGTTTTTGATAGAAAGAAAGTCATTTTGGGGGTGAACTATCGCTGTAACCCCTTACCCTAACTGCTGCTGTATAACCACAATGAACTCCTACTAATAGTAAATGGTAATGCCGGGGAATGTCACGTATGAGCAAATGTACAATGACAAATACCTCCAAAATACAAGGGGGACTAATTATATTTATTTAAACCAATCGATTAAATTAATATATAATGCTGCAACTATGTGCCAAGAAAGGGGTGTCCAAACTTTTTTCAAAGGGTGCCGACTATATCTCCTTACAAAATGTACTTTCAGACAGACCATAGCAATGTCACATACATATGCATCGCAATTACAATATTTTATTTAACTATCATCATCAATATTGTATATCAGTGGTCAGGTGTGTGCTCTGAACAAAACACAAATAACTCACATTACCAAATGTAAAATATAGCCTTTCTTTGACCCCTTCAGAATGAGACAAAATATAGCCTTTCTTTGACCCCTTCAGAATGAGACAACAGGGAACAAGGAATCCTGACAAATTATACAATCAAATATTCTTGCAAAAATGTGTCATCAAGTCGCATTTGGCTCCAGGACGCACTTTGGACACCCCTGTGCTAAGAGCTGCCACTGTAGGGCCCCATAACAGCTGCAATACTGCCCCCACCTGGCCATCTGGATCTCTCTAGAGCACCATTCACTCTCCAGGTAATGATGGCTGATCACACAGATGGTCTTTCTGCTGCCATAAATGGCATCTGCAATGTTCTCTACAATGGGTTTACCTGGAAACATACCAACATTATTCACATCCCATTCAAAACTAGTTCACTTCTTGAGAGATAGACAGATACTGTAGATAGACATATTTAGATAAATACAGTATTACTTTGAGACACAGAGAGAGGTTTGCACCTGGTAGGAAGTCTCGGTGGTGCAGACAGAGTCTCCAGCCCTGCTCTCCCTCCAGCACTGGAAGCATTTCTCTGACAACCCAGAGCTCATCGTGAACGTTGTAGGAGATGAAGGCATCGTAGCGCTCAGGAGACCCCCTCTTTCTTTGCTTAGCATCATAAAGGAAGGCCAGGAAGAGGTAGTAGGCATAGAGAAGATGCAACCTCAGGAAGTGGTAGGTGAAGGATGTGAGCAGAGTTATCACAATCACACAAGTGGAGGAAATGAAGCAGATGAAGCTATTGTCAAGAAAACAGGAATGATAGTCAAAGTCCAGAAACCTGGTTCCCTTTTTAGCCAGAGGATATGCACACGTGTAGCGGTAAGCACCAACTACATGTGTTTGGTTGTTGTTCTGCATCCACTGCTGAAAGTCAGCATTAGAACAATCACAAGCTAAAGGGTTTTCAGCCATGTAAATATACCTGAGAGCAGGAAGAAAACTGAACACAGAGACATTGATCACCGTCAAATCATTCTGCCTCAGGTCCAGCCAAGAGAGTTGAGTCAGATTGGCTTGTGCCAGGAAATCCAGGGAAGTCAGATGACTGCTCCCTATGGAAAGAGTCTTCAGCTGTGGTAGGTATTTTAATGAGTCTGAAATTTGTAGAAAACAATAAACATGCAAATGTTCCAAATGTTTCATATCATTGTCTAATAGAATAAATGGAATATTGACTTCTATTGAACTACATTCTATTGTTAAGCTCTTCAGGCTCCTCATTAAGGTGGGAGGTGAAGGTGACATTTCTAAGATTGTCCTATGAAGATTAAGTTTAAGTGTTTCAAGTTCATCTAGTCCTTCCAAATAGTTGTTGTCCCATGGCCTTGCAAAAAATAACTTGTCACAAAACTCCAGGTCAAACTCTTTGAGCGATTTCAGACCGTTGAATTCCCCTTTGCGGAGCCGGCCAATGTTATTATTATTTAAATCCAATAATTCTAGTTTGTGTAGGCCAGTCTTAAACATGTCACCAAATGTCGCAATGAAATTGTGATTCAGAGTTAGAACCTTTAACTCATGGAGATGTTGAAAAACACACTGTTTGAGTTCAGAGATGTAGTTGTAATCTACATGAAGGTGTGTGAGGCTGGTTAAATTGAGGAAGTCTGAGCAGCTTAAATCAACAATATGATTGGAACGTAAGTTTAGAATTTGAAGCATGGAGAGATTCTTAACATCATCTGGCACTTTGGATAGGTGGTTGGAGGCTAGGCTCAAGCGACTCAGTTGATGCATTTGTTTAATTGAATCCTTGGACAGTTCAGTAAGGTCATTATATGATAGATCCAGGTTGGTAAGCTGAGTACAAGGTGGCAATGTTTTATTTAGATTGGCTTTGATGCAACCTTGCAGGTTTAGTGTTCTCAGTGTGGCTATCTCACAGACAATGTGTAAGAAATCTCTGTCTATTCTCACATCTAACAAAGACAACACATGCAGGTACTCCAGTGAATCAAGGCTCTGTAGAGCTTTTCTGATGCTGTTAAACGTTGTAATAGAACAAACCAAATGAGTTATATACCTTAGAAAATATTTGTCTGGTACGTCCCACTCCCATCCAGTATCATTACAACAGTCGACCAGTTCAATTGTCTTAAGATTTGGAAATACAGCTGTTGTGATGCTAAACCTTTTTATGGACCTTGACCTTACACTTAACTTCCTGAGCTCAGAGGACATGTTTAATGGCAGATCTTTTGACTGAAAAGACTCTAGCTCATAAATCTTGATGTTCAGCACCTGTAAGCTTGGTAGTTGTAAGACGTGGATAATATATGTCATTTGATTGGATGCCAGATTAAATTCCTGTAAGCTGGTGAGGGACTGGAATGCAGCAGGGTTGATGAATGTGATATTGTTATAAAACAAGCTCAGTATCAAGAGGTTAGACAGTCCCTGAAACATATTGTCTGTCAGCGTTGTTAGTTTGTTATTGTCCATATGGAGCGTTTTAAGTTGCACCAAAGGGACAAAAGCCCCACCTTCTACATGAGTTATTAAATTAGAACTCAGGTCCAAATCCGTGAGATTTGACAGATGGTAAAAATCTGACCTGTTTATCTTTTGGATGTTATTGACTGCTAGTGATAATGATATAACGTCTCTGGGAATGTCCTCTGGTACACTAACAAGTAAACCATTCCCACAGTGCACTGAAACACCAGCTGTGACATTGTCAGAGTAAACAATAGTGCAGTCTTTCAGGAAGTAAGCCAGAATGGGACAAAGATGAAGTGAGAACAGAAAAAAGAAGGGGAAATGCCAGCTTCCTGTCTGTAGCATCATGGCTGTATTCACGGTCAACTGTCAGGTGCTTTTGGTGGAGTAATTCTGCTGTGGACACTGGCTGATGACAACACTGTTCAGCATTGATGATCTAAAGAAGATACAACAGTAAAACAGTTACAGAACACATGTAACCTTCTATTATATCTTTCTTTTTTCTTTTTCCTGCTTGGCCCCAAATGACTCTGGGCCAGCAGACTCTGGGTTGCGTCCCCCACGGAGGTTAGCATTTCACCAGGTTAGCTTTCACCAGCGTCGGCAGGTTAACATTTCACCAGCGTCCTCCCGTGGGGACGAGAGGGCGCATCCTTGTGGGGGGACGGAGCGTCTTCAGGTTAGCTTTTCACCAGCATAGTTTTACTCAGGTTAGGGTTAGTGTTAAGGTTGGGTTCAGGTGGTTCTCCCTCCTCCCGCGAGTCGCGTCCCCACCGCTAACCTGTAGCACGCTCAATTTAGGTTAGGGGGAATGAAGCATGTGGAAGGAACACGTTATTCCAGCCTTTTCCTTTCCCTTCCATCAGGCACTCTAATCACAAGGCCACTGAGCTTGTACTTGGTGTAAAAAGGTTGAGAACCACTGGTTGGCATTAGCATTTCACCAGGTTTGCTTTCGGGGACGCAAGAAGAGATCGCCCTCCCTCCTCTGGGCCCCAACGCAACTGCGTTGTCTGTCTCAAGGTAGTGATGCCCCTGATAGATTATTACTGTATTCCGCAAAGAAACTTTAACAATAAATTGAGCCTGCGTGAGTTATTTTATAAGGCAGGATGTGTTTTTGTTGCTATCTTCCCCGGATCCCCCCTTCATTCATTCGATAACAAGTTACTGTAATTCATTCACTCCCATACATCATTTCGATAACGGAGCGTCGGCAGGTATCACTACTCACCCCACGGAAGTTAGGGTTAGGGTTAGGTTTGGTTGTCGAAAAGATAAACAATCAACATAACAGGCATAATATCATAATAACAATAAACTCATTCATGATTGCAATAAACCAATTCATGGTTCCTACAGGTCAAACACTGCATCAACTTTACCATTTAGCTTGTACTTATTCACAGTCATCAAGTTAGTGATTCATCATCATAATAATAATTATTATATATATAATTATATATATATATATATATATATATATATATATATATATATATATATATATATATATATATATGGGTGGGTGACGTGACATAGCGTTTTTGCTGTCCTCAGTGTCAAACATGTATAAATAAAAGATATACTTGTCAAAAACCTTCTGAATATTGTGCAGGACATTAAGCTTCATGTGAACTTACTCAAGATTAAAACATTTCATTCCTCATTTCTTCAGAATTTTCAACCAAACATGGCAAAACACATATGGTGTGACTGTCCCGACCTTGTTTCTCAAAGTGGGAACTTGAATAAAACTAAGAAAAAGAATTGCTAAAATTCATTTTAAAAAATCCATAACTATAATATAGATGTCTATTTGTGAGCCTATATGTTTTCAAAGTCCAAGCATAATATTTTCAGTCATTTCTGATCAAAAAGATTTTGTCCCCCAAACCAAAATCATTTGGTGTGACACTAGTTTGGAAAAATTAAATAGGCAATTATTTGGACACCTATTGGGCTAGAGAGGTCCTTCTTCTGTAAGGCTATTCAGCACTCCCAGCACAACTGCAAGACAGGTGTCTGAGGTGAGTTATGATTTTAACATTTTCATGAAATGCCATCTTGTTGAAACTTTGACAAGTGTGGCACTTCTGGATGTCTGTTGGTGTGACACCTTTTCATTAAAAAAGCTAAAGTTATTTGAAGTTTTGGTCATAATTGCATGTAAATCTAGGTTGCTTTGTTATAGCTAGCATGTTGTTAGCATGCTAATGTGTACCTAGTAGTCTCAAGGTAAACCTAAATGCAGAAAACGTAATATGATGTGACACTTCATCATAATGGTGTGACATGTCTGCTTGTCACGCCATATGACTTGATTGTCACACCATATGATATATACTGTATTTAACTACAGATATAACAATAAATAACAAAGTCCCATGTTTCTTTTGTACATTTAAACATTTGTTTTAAACATTTTTACATAAAATCTAATTTTGCTTCATTCAGTGATACTTCAAATTCATCAGACAGAGCAGAAACCCCTTCACAGAAACCTTAACATATTGTTTCAATCTAAACAATATTTTCTCTTTGTCTTAAACTATACATTCCATTATCTTTTGTCAGCTGGAAAATGACAAGTGCTGAGAGAACGAGAAAGTACAGGGAGAAACTAAACAATGACCCAGCAAGGAGAGAGGAGCCAAAGGGGCGAGACTGCATTTTCTACGAAGAGCAGGAGGTTGTCTGTGGCATAGCAGAACCGCAACAAGGCAGCCGGTTTGCTACCCTCACCAAATACGACTGGCTGATGTACAATACAGTCTAAATGTATAATCTAATCTAATCTAATACTTTTGTACTTTCACTCACTGGACTGGACAGTGGACAGTGTTAAGGTAGGACCCCAGACGAAAATTGCGAAAATAGCTGATCTACAAGCTCTCAACGCGTCGTGCTGCGAGAGCTTGTAGATCAGCTATTTTCGGAGTTGCGCAACCCAGCACTCTTTATCTAGTAGAGATGTGGTGTACCGTCATGATTCCTAAATACATTTGTTCAACACAAAATGCTGTGTTCAAGTTCAGGAGACTTCGGAAAAAAGCAATTCACCTGAATGCTGAGTTCTGTTTCCACTAATTGGTGTTAATAAAATGTTGCCTTGGCTCCCAGTGTGTCTCTTTAAGATCCTTCTGCCGTGGGCCGGCAGAAGACTTAGGTGTGCGTAGCATTCCTGTGCACATCCTCATCATCCATCTACTACTACAATTCTTTCTTATCACATGTTAAAGCCCTACAATAATATCCTGTTCAGAAATATTAAGGCCATGTTATTTAATGTTAAAGCAATTTTACTGTTGCTGTTTTTCCTGGGTAATTGTTTAATCAATCAGTAAAGTTCAGTACTCACTAATAGGTAGGTTAAAACAAAGTTTGTTTTGACACATGAAGTTATGATCATACGGTGTGACACTAAATCATTTGGTGTGACATTCCAAATAGTGAAAAATCATACCTTTATTAATGATGAAACCAAAAAAGTATTTATGGATTACATAGAAAATAGTATCAGGAAGAGTCACAAATATTTGTGTAATTTTAGAGAAAGTTTTGTCAGAATAAATTTAAAATATGTTGAAAGATCGACAACATGGGCCTCACACAGAGTGTTGATTATGAAAAGAATATACAGATTTAATTAATTTTCACAAAACTATAGTGGATCACAGGTTAGTTATGATAAAGGACTTTGATAAAGTGAGTAACTTAAGAAAGATGTACTCCATTTTCATTTTATGAACAATTATTTTCATGTAACACCATATGACGATTTTAGGCACAAGTACAACAAACTGCTGAATAAAGTCTGATTCCAATAAAATATCTAAAAACAAAATGTGTTTCCATAAAGTTGAGAGTGAGTAGAACAAAAGTAAATCATTTTTATGCCTGCTATTTAAAGTTTTTTTAAAAACACATTTTCTGGGGCGTCACGTCACTGACCCATATATATATATATATATATATATATATATATACAGTATATATGCAGGCTACATAATTTCAATACTATTCACACTTTATTCCTAATCCCTGTGTGATACTACCTGTTTACTCATTTTATCATTATTACCCTTATTATTATTACCCATATTATTATTATTATTTTAAACTAACAACACGGTAGCCTATACAAAACAGAATAGTCACAATTAGTTTCCAGTAAGAAGGAATTGAAACATTTAATCCTACCTGAACTCCTAAAACTCAGTGACAATCATCCTTAGTGTGTTAATCAGAGGAGAATGAAGGATCATTTGAGAGTTCATCTGACATGGAAATACATTTGACCACAGCTCAGCCGGTATCTCAGATGACAATAGTGGAGAGAAGTGCAAAACAAAACAAAACAAAACACTTTACAAATGCAGAAGTACTTCACTTCAATGGCAATAGAACAGTGGTTCTCAACCTGTGGTACTTGTACCACTGGTGGTAGCCTATACTTGAGCCCCCCTCTGATGGTACAGCAGGTACGTAGAGGGTTCTCCCAAAAAACAAAAAAAAAAACAAAAACAAGAAATCTTACACTACAGGTAGTTCCTCTGACCTAGCAACAGGTTGAAATAGGCTCTCCAGCCAATGCTGAAATGAGCATGACAGCACACCTAGCCGTTAATAGAAGATTAGAACGGATTTATCACATTAGAAATATCATCAGTTGTGCAGCTGATTAGACGGACTGACGGAGTCTCTGCAGCAGCAGCGCTGAACAGCTATGCTAGTGCAGTTTGCACGGGAAGTTCAAAGACGTAGTAGCTAAATCTGGCTGATGACCCGGTCATCAAATTATTGTCTTATTTAAATACAAAAACATATATATAAAACATTTCCGTAAATTCAAGGAATACATTTGCCTTGTTGCTTTCGACCGAAGGTCGCAGTTTACTATGAGAAATGTCGCAGCTTGTCTCCGTCTGTCTGTCTGTCTGTGTCAGTCAGTCAGTCGTTACACATTTTTAGTCTATGGGTTGGTTCCCTTGTCACTGTGACATCACAGGTGATATCACAGGTGGCATCAACTATGTAAAAGTCCATATATGGGTATTCCCACAGAATCCCTTTCATGTGTCTGGTTCAGATATGTAGCCTATGGGCATAAAATATATTGTATGTAAATGGATACATATCTATCTATAAATGCGACAAATCTCTGTCTGTCTGTTTGTTTGTTTGTTTGTAATCCGCGTATCTCGAGAACCGTTCGTCCCACCGGCTTCAGATTCGGCACGCGCGTTCCCCGCCGCCGCGCGGAGTGCAGTGCCAGGCCTGGACCCGACCCGACTCGCGGTTTTCCGAAACCGGCGCGAAACGTTCGGAATCTCCTTATACGGAGCTGATTGTTGACATCAGGCTGTTCCGGAGGAAATCGGCGCAAGCGCTGAGTCATTGTGACATCACTTCATAAAAGGCTCTGACATCACGTACGCCACATGAGTCAACACAAAATCTCTGTGAATGTGTATGTATGTATGTAATCCGCGTATCTCGAGAACCCTTCTTCCCACCGGCACGCGCGTTCTCCAGATATGGGCATAAAGTCTGACATCAGAGTTTTCCGCAACCGGTACTGTGTGTGCAGAGATCTTCATATATGGGCATAAGTGGACAAAGACAAACAGATGGTCAAAACGGGTCCTATGACAACAGGTATATTGGGGTTTGCATTAAAGGGTGGGGCATTCATGGGGTTTGCATTAAAGGGTGGGGCATTCATTCCCTATTTCAAATTCGGCACGTGCGTTCCCCACCGCAGCAGGTAGTGCAGTGCTCGGCCTCAACCCGACCCGACCCACGATTGTTTGAAAAAGCGACAGAAATCTCATATATGGGCATAAAATGGACGCAGATAAACAGATATCTCCATATATGGCATATATGGGCATACAATGGATGCAGAATCACAAAGATCTCCATATACGGGCATAAAAGGGACACAGACAGACAGATACAGAGATCTCCATATATGGGCATAAAATGGATGCAGATAGACAGATATCTCCATATATGGGCATATATGGGCATAAAATGGACCCAGAACTATAACTGCAGTGATCTCCATATATGGACATAAAATGGACACCGACAGACAGATACAGATATCTCCATATATGGGCAAAAATGGACACAGGCAGACAAATGGTCAAAACGGGTCCTATGAAAACAGGTATAATGGGGTTTGCATTAAAGGGCGGGGCATTCATTCCCTATTTACATTGTTCCGAGTTGGCCAGGTCGCCGACTAGACGCTTCTAGTCTATCTATAAATGCGACAAATCTCTGTCTGTTTGTTTGTTTGTAATCCGCGTATCTCGAGAACCGTTCGTCCCACCGGCTTCAGATTCGGCACGCGCGTTCCCCGCCGCCGCGCGGAGTGCAGTGCCGGGCCTCGACCCGACCCGACTCGCGGTTTTCCGAAACCGGCGCGAAACGTTCGGAATCTCCTTATGCGGAGCTGATTGTTGACATCAGGCTGTTCCGGAGGAAGCGCTGACTCATTGTGACATCACTTCATAAAAGGCTCTGACATCACGTACGCCACATGAGTCAACAAAAAATCTCTGTGAATGTGTATGTATGTATGTAATCCGAGTATCTCTAAACCATTCTTCCCACGTTCTCCATATATGGGCATAAAATGAATGCCCGTATGCGGAACTGATGTCTGACATCAGAGTTTTCCGCAACCGGTACTGTGTGTGCAGAGATCTCCATATATGGGCATAAGGGGACAATGGCAAACAGATGGTCAAAACGGGTCCTATGACAACAGGTATATTGGGGTTTGCATTAAAGGGTGGGGACAAAGGCTAACAGATGGTCAAAACGGGTCCTATGACAACAGGTATATTGGGGTTTGCATTAAAGGGTGGGGCAGGCATAAAATGGACGCAAATAGACAGATATCTCCATATATGGGCATATGGGCATAAAATGGACCCAGAACTATATCTGCAGTGATCTCCATATATGGACATAAAATGGACGCCGACAGACAGACAGATACAGATATCTCCATATATGGGCATAAATGGACACAGGCAAACAGATGGTCAAAACGGGTCCTATGACAACAGGTATAATGGGGTTTGCATTAAAGGGCGGGGCATTCATTCTCTATTTACATCGTTCCCGAGTTGGCCAGGTCGCCGACTAGACGCTGGGCCGCCCTTCGGGCGGCCCAGCTTCTAGTGTATATATAATAAATATATATATGTATTATATGTATATATAATAAAGGATAAAATAAATAAAATGTCCATATACAGTATGGGCATTCCCAGATGATGCCTTGTTAGGGTACCCCCTTATGCTCATATATGGAGATCCCCAGGCATCAAACCCAGGCCCTGGGAATTCTAGAAAGGCCCTGCTTGGCTTTTAACATACGTTATACCCATATATGATCCCTGTCCCAATGTCATCAATATTAAGGACATATCTGGGAATGCCCATATTTGGTAATGTCCATAATATATAGGCATGTTTTGACATAACATTGTTGACTATCATGCAGGGGTCTCCATATATGGGTAACTGGTCCATACATCACTGGCCAGATGGCCAAGAATGGCACGACCGCGAGGTCGCATGTCGCCCTGAGGTGTCTTACTAATGTGTTAACCGTGCATAATTGAATAGGATTGGGTAGATCTGCGCACCTCTACTAATGTGTTAACCGTGCATAACTGAATAGGATTGGGTACTGCGCACCGGTATTAAAACATCAGTTATTATGGTGGTACTTGGAGAGACAGATATTTTCTGAGTTAGTATGTAAGTAAGCCTTGTCGATTACTTGCGCGCTCTGCTGGCGCAAGTAAATAAAGTATCTCTTAGCAAAATGCAATTCTCGATGAAGCCGCATGATTTGACACATGGCTTGAGTGAGTGCCGCAAAAATTATGGGAGGAGTAGCGCTGCAAAATAAAGTGGAAAGAATAAAGTCAGACAAGTGCTATAGTGTAGTTGCCCTGTTAGGGCAAACGCACTAAAAAGGTTGAGAACCACTGCAATAGAACACAATTACTGTGTACAGTATAAACAACAGTGGAAGCAATGTGTGATGAGTTTAAGATAGGGTGGCCATTCGTAGTTTTAAGCCGGACAGTCCGGATTTTGACCAGCCTGTCCTCCGCCATGCAGCGCCACCTCTGACCGGACACATTATTGTCCGGCATTTGTGACAATGATTGCAGTAAATGTGTTATACCCCTCATTTCTCACATGGCCCTCTTCTAGCGCCACCATGAGGCCGATTCTTGCTAAACACATTTATGGACACTGCTCCTACAGATTTTGCCCTAAAATCAAGTAAAGCGGTACACTGGTACTAGTTGTCTAGAGTCATGTCATCAACATGGATCTGTCCCCTTTAGCGCAGCCACCATCAGGCCAATTTTTGAAAACTGCTCCTACAGATTTTGGCCTAAAATCACACAAACTGGATGGCAAATCACAACCTCTGTCCCTGATTTCTCACATGCCCCTCTTCTAGCGCCACCATCAGGCCGATTTTTTCAAACACATTTTTGAACAGATTTTGCCCTAAAATCACGCAAAGCGGTACACAGTATCTCTAAAGTCATGTCATCAACATGGATCTGTCCCGTTTCCCATATTCCCACCTGATTGGCTACCATTGCCTTCTAAATGTTGTGTATGCGACCTGTCACCTGATGGTCGCTTATCTCCCGATTAGGGAGTCTTACTGGTTGGTTACATCTCAGCAAATATCCTGTTTCATTGGTATAGAATATCAGCTGGCAGGCAGCAAGCTTATTGCCGTGAGCATGCATTTGGTTTTGTGCTTGCTCCCAACTGTCACTCACACTGAACACTGCTTTCACGCTTATTTACATGTGTGCCATGTCCCGGTACACATGTAAACAAGCGTGAAAGCAGTGTTCAGTGTGAGTGACAGGGGCGCGTAGTGACGTTTCGATGTGCTTTTGTTTCGAGTGGCCAGTAGTCCGAATCGCGGGTGAACGCTAACCTGCCGTCGTGGGTGAACGCTAACCTACCAACGCTGGTGAATGCTAACCTGGTGAATAAGTCTAAACCTTAACCTTAACCCTAAACCTAACCCTTACCCTAAGCCTAACCAGCCTACTGGGGATTCGAAACAGTGGGACATCGACATATTGAGATTTTGCCAAGTAGGCTACTGTAGTTGTAACGCACTGAACTGCAGCAGATCTGCCCAAAGATGCCGAAACAGAAAACTTCATTTAGCCAACAACAGAGCAAGGAAAATTAGTTTATAAAGAATGAATTGACGAGTATTGTGCACTTTGCACTGTGTTATAGTGTTACATGGTTGATGTCAGCAACAAAGGAAAGGAACATGGAATATAATGGCATGCTTTGACTGACAGGCAATGACTCAATGTGAGAACTGCAGGTTTTCAGTCTTCTTTCCCCCCCATTGGATCCCCAGTTGTGAACAAAATAACAGCAGCTGAGCTATACAGTACCCATACAGTATGTCCACAATACAAGTCTCCCCTTGTCTTATACTGTCTGTCTGGCTGTCTGTCTGTCTGTCTATCTATCCTGTATCTATATCATAGAATATTACAAACCAGTAAGACTCCCTAAACCGTCAGGTCGCATACACAAACTTTTGAAGGCAATGGTAGCCAATCAGGAGGGAATATGGGATACGGGAAAGATCCATGTTGATGACATGACAGATACTGTGTACCGCTTTGCGTGATTTTAGGGCTAAAAAAAATGTGTTTTGCAAAAATCGGCCTGATGGTGGCGCTAGAAGAGGGGCATGTGAGACATCAGGGGCGGAGGTTGTGATTTGCCATCCAATTTGCGTGATTTTAGGCCAAAATCTGTAGGAGCAGTGTTCAAAAATGTGTTTGAAAAAATCGGCCTGATGGTGATGGTGCTAAAGGGGAAAGATCCATGTTGATGTGTTTCCTAAACCCACCAGGATTGAGTTAAGACCCGCCTCGCGGAAACGCGAGAACTTCCAGGAGTGGCTGAAATCCTTGCCGGACACATGGAGGGTGGATAAAGTCAGACCTAGTAAAGGCATGAAGACAATCTTGTACTGAGAAAAGCCCGCATTTGCACAATGCACAGCTATTAATTTGTCACTACAGTGCTCAAAATAAACTGTGCTAAAAAAAATACTTTGTACTATGCTTAAAAAAGGGAAAACTTTGTAACTTTGCTAAAGAGAAAAACGTACTGAGAAAGCTATTAATTTGTCACTACTGTGCTCAACATAAAAACTCTTATCAGTTAAATTGTTATAGTTTGGATATGGCTTTGGGCATATTATGCTGCGTGTATCATTGTAATGGATCAGTAGGTAGTAGGGGTGTGTATCCATCCCTTACAAGGCGATTCGATACGTATCCGATACATGGGCTACGATTCGATTCAGAGACGATACATCTTACATACAGAACGATTCGATACGATTCGATACGGTGCAATTTCGATACGATTTCGATACGATTTTGTGGAATTGTATGCGATTCGATTCGATTCGATTCGATACGATTCGATGCGATACGCTAGATTCGGTTTTCAGGTGGTGGCCAGCCAGTCCTCGACCAATCATAGGGTAGAGTATGGCCGTAGTTATGTTATGATGTTTAGTTATGATAGTCAAAATAAAAGTTTTGAGTACCACAGTCGCTCTGAATTAAGAACGTCTGCTAAATGAGATTGTAAACTACTGAACTCATAAAATGTCTCGTAGTAAATCAGTATCATACATATCCTGAAGCTGGAGACGTAGGCCTACCGATATTCAGTGATTGGGTCTAATGATCAAAACGAGAACATTATAATGGTGTGAAAAATCTATAAAAAACTAAACATTTCCACGCTGTAAGGCCAGTAAGAGACAAGATGACCCCCGGCCACTTTCATTATCACTGAATACACCTTTAACACTATATTTGAAAATAGCTGATCTATTTTTTTTTTTTTTTCAAAAAGTGTAAAAATCTGGAATGATCTTGCTGCGTTGCCTGTCTCTGTGGGTTGTTCCAGGGACCCCCGTGTCGCCTCCTGTGTACCCGACCACCAGACCTTGTCCCTGGCTGGCACAAAATATTTTGAGAAGGGTGTCCGTGACTAAGGCCTGATTTACACTGCAGCCACATCCAGCCTGAATCAGATCAGATTGGAATCTGATTGGTTTCCTATGACCATGTGACCATTTTAACCAATCAGATTCCAATCTGGATGTGACACGGATTTGATTCAGGCTGGATTTGGCTGCAGTGTAAATAAGGCCTTATATCAAGTTTAACACTTTGACCGCCACGGAGGTCATATGACGTCACGTTTTTACCCCCCCCGCGCTGCCACCGGCGTCAGTTGACGCCGGAATGTCTTTTTTTTAATTAACACAAGATTAGGAGCATATGTATCACTGACGCTTGGATTCAGCCGTCCTGGGCCCTGGAATGACTAAAATCACCATGGTTACCATTGTGTGGCCAATCAGCTTGTGTTACCTTGTGTTACCATGGTGATTTGGTACATGACCGTCCTCCCCAGGCCTGGGATTGCTGGATGGACGGCATTCACGGCAAGGAGCAGCAGCCATGTGTTTGGGGGGGGGTTTAGTTTAGTGCTTTACTATACTACTGAGGACTACTTCTACAGCCGTTACATGTGATCTGAAAAGTTTTACTGGATCGTCATGGTTCATCGACCAGGCCACCAGGGACCACCGAGCCGCGGCGTCGCAGCGAAAAGAACTGCTATATAAAGTAAGTGGTTGTTGCTAGATTGATTGATTGATACATACAGTGGTGTATTGGCGTGTTTGGGGGGTCGCCGACGTCGCTCCGAGAGCAAGCATGAGATGAGAGATGATTATGCTCATCTCGGATCACAACAGGTGGTCCGAGCAGGGCGTTTAGCTCAGCGGCGTCAGTTCAGAAAAAGCTAAGTTATGGCAACATGACTGGTGTCTTTCACGCGCGCGAGGCTCGCGTGCAAGACACCAGTTATGTTACCATACCTTTACAACAGGCACGATTACAGTACATTTTATTATATTCCCCCTGTAGCCAAGGTATGGCAGCTGCCATAGCTTGCCATACCCAATTGACGCCTCTTTAGCTTAGCTTGGTGAGAAAGGAGGACAGATGCTCCATTTAGTGCAAAACAAACACATCCCAGCAAAACAACCACTATAAGTCACTCGCAAACGTCGCAGTCTGACCAATCCAGCGAGATGGAGATCGAAAAAGAATCCCAGTGGTAATCCTCATTGTAGTTTTATAGTTTTATCGTGTTTTATTCTAAAAGTAACCAATCGATGTGGTGACAACGTTGTTTGCTAAGCCTGCTCAGATTTCCTCTCTCTCTTCCTCTCTCTCTCTCTCTCTCTCTCTCTCTCTCTCTCTCTCTTTTTTTTTTTCGCTAGAGAACCAACCTTACAGCCATGATACAAGAGAGAAAGTTGGGGAGAGAGAGATTGATTGATTGATTGATTGATTGATTGATTGAAGACTTTATTAGAAGTTTGCATAGGAAAAGGTACAGTTTCATGACGGTACAGTTCACTGGTACAAGGTCTACTAAAAGGAGATCATGAGATCCATGAAAAGACTAGGCTTATTTCCATAGTAAACCATTGCAGTATCTCATATAACATTGAATGACAGACGGATAGAACACAGTACTATGCAGTAGATCATAGTCAGGAAAAAAGGGGGAAATAAAAAACAGTATAAAAACATACAGTAGGTAAATACAAAGAAGGGATTGATTGATTGATTGATTGAAGACTTTATTAGAAGTTTGCATAGGAAAAGGTACAGTTTCATGACGGTACAGTTCACTGGTACAAGGTCTACTAAAAGGAGAGCCATGAAAATACTAAGCTCATAGTGCCTTGCTGGGCTATGAGCTTGTAGATCGGCTATTAGGCATCATATGTAAATGGCAGATCTACAAGCTCATAGCGCGGTGCCGGGCTATGAGCTTGTAGATCTGCTATTTTGGAAATATATGTACCTGTGTATATAAAATGTATAGCAAATAATTATATATACCTTATGGTAATTATGTTTTTTTTTTTCATAATTACTCTTACTTGCAGTTGCCTGGTCTGGATTCTAACATGGTGAAGTTTGTCGCAGTTGGCTTGACTTTGTCAATACAAACATTTCCATATGAATGTACATCAATTTTTATTGAATTTTATGTATTATGACTTTGAATTGCTCAGGGTAGTTTGACCGTTTTAGTTTGAAGTGACTAAAATGATGATTGCAATGGAACACATCTACAACTATACTGAAGTGAAACAGCAATGTAAAGTTTTTTTTTAATCTTTATCAGAGTTTTTATCTTTATTTTTGAGATGTCTGATGTCTAACTGAAGGCTTGAATAAAAAATCCCAGGTCAAAACACAGTGGATTCTACTCTGTCTCTCCTTCATCCTGGGAAGATGAAAAAAGAGCCTCTGTCAGTCTCCTGGCTTCTTCCACTTTCCTGCCTTATAACTAGACCACGGTACAACTTTTTTTTAACTTTTTACAGCATTATGGCCGGCACCCTGTTCTTCATTTAGAGGTACTGTGTGTTCTTGTACCATTTACCAATTTGTTTCTAGGGCTTCTGAAAGTTTTTTTCCTTTGACCTCAATTATCTCAGAAAGTAAATTTCTGATGCTCCTTTTTCATCTGTACAGCTTTCGCTCTCCCTCAGGTTTCTCCACAGCAGAACACCACAGCAGGACGAAATTTTCATGGTGAAAGCTAAGGTTCCGACTCTATATTCTCTGAAATTTTTGTCAATTTTCGTACATCCTACCATTTTCAATTTATTCCGTCAAAAATGAATGGCCGTCTATGGTGGCAAGGGTTTTACCCTTAAAACCCTTAACATTGTGGCAGTCAAAGTGTTAAGAGCAAAGACAAGAGACAAGAGGCGTTGCGAGGCGTTGTGAGCATGTAGATCGGCTATTTTCACAATTTGACAATGTGGCCTATGTTTAATTTGCTATTTTAGAGGTATTAAAAAGTCTTAAATTGTCACTTTAGAAATGTGCAGACCTTCTATACAATTAAACTTTATGTTGTTGTTTTTTTTTTTTTTTTTTTTTTTACTGTTAAGAGATAAAACAATGTTGCACATTAAGTTAATCATCTGGGGACCCCCCAAAATAATTTGGGGACCCCCCTGGTGGTCCCGACCCACAGTTTGAGAACCACTGGTATAACAGTGGAAGCAACGTGTAATGGGTTTAAGAGGAAAGACAAGCCACAACAGTTCAGTTACCGTTGCTAGGAACAAAACGATCAATTACTGTGTACCATATGAAAGGAAGAAGTGGCCGGGTATTGGTTGTGTTGTTTTGTTAACATGGCCATTTATTACAGAAGAGTTTATATTACAGGTTTATAGAGAGAAGTATAGACAGGAAGTTCCTGCAGAGGTATCATTGCTTACAGATGGGGGTTTTCTCTCCTGTGTTATCAGCCGATGTGACGGTACTCCCCTGCATGAGTTAAAGGGATATTTCACTTAAAAAAAAACGTTTGGTCATTTTATCGTCTAATCAGGCTTTTATGAACACCCTGAACAGTTTTTAATTTGCCTGATTCAATATTTAGATATTTGATGTAAATGTTATCAGTCCTCCTTCTCCATTAGGAGAGCACGTCGTGCGTGCACACACTCACACATGAATTGGCAGCTTGTCAGAACACTTAAAACTCCTATCTAATTTTGCAGAAAACTAAATGGTTGAGTTTCAGATGTTGCATATAATTTGTCATGGTTTAGCAGATGTGGAAAACGCAGAGCAAACTCTGTAATACAAAATAAAATTAAAAGTTCACCCTGAGTTTGCCATAAAGTTAACTTGCATACATTTGCATGTGAATGACTTCAAGGGTTGCTGAAAAGATGAGAATTGCCAGAACTTTACTAGAAGATTTTTTTTTTGTTAAAGACACTCACATGCACGCATACGCGCACAAACAGGCACGTGGGCACATGAATCACACAAACACATGAATACACACATGCTCTCTCACTCACACAGACATGCACACGTGCTCACACATACGCGCATACTAGGGGTGTAACGATATAGTAACTGAATCGAAAAATCGATTTGAAATTTGCAATGATTTACTATATCGTTTGCAAAAGCTAAATATCGTACTGTTTTGGCTTTGTATCGTATCATATTCGTTTTAAAATGCAGATAATCGGTATCGAATTGTTTCGCAATGCAAATAATTGATTGTATGGAAACAAAGTATTTGTGCCTTGTATTTTGCAATTTTAAGAGGGAAAATGAAAAAAGAGGGGTCTAATTACTTTTCCATTCCATATAGCTACTCTTGGTCTATCGATAAATGTGTGTTATCTCTGTGTTCATGTCAAGGTGGGTTTGTCCATATGTGTTGAAATATAACGTCCATGTATTTGCTAGCTAGATAATCACAGCATTTACTTCCATAATAATAGATTTTGTACACGTTTTACACATGTAATTTCTTTGCTAAATAGTTACTATATCGATTTTAAATAAATCGAATTGTATCGTATCGCCATGAATGAACCAATATCGTCCATGTATCATATCGTCAACCATGTATTGTGATGCGTATCGTATCGCTGTTAAAATGTATCGTTACACCCCTAATAATGCGCACCCACACTTGCACAGCTCAGTGGATTGCTCCATGGAAACTGACAAAACCCAAAGAGCTCCACTCAACCAGTGGTGGAGTAAAACTATCTACTTGTACTTACAATGTTGAGGTACTTTTACTTACTGTAAGTTCCAAATCTGAGTCTTCCATCACTGAGCACCAGTGTATGTGTGGAAAGCAGAAGATGACACAGGTGTTGGTTACATATCAGTGCAGTTCATCCACTGTCTGCAGCATGTCAGCACAACGCTACTTTGTTCTCAGTCTGCCTCTGTCTGAGAACGGCTGTTTCTCCCTGTCCAACGCACGCACACAATCAGGGGTGTCGCACCAAATTCTGGGCCCTGGGTCCAAGGATTCACTGCGGGCCCCCCATGAATGTTCTTCATAGGGGAGGGGGTTTAACCCATTTAGACTGGGAACACATTATCACAAAAGATTTGCACACATTTTCACGACCTTTCAAAAAAAAAATATCTGCTATTTTCCAATAGCTCAAGTATCAAATAATTAAGGCCCCTCCACCTTGGGCTCTATTAACTCAGTCCCACTTCCACAGAGATTGTGCATTACATTCACACGCACATATACACAGATGGTGGAGGAAACCATGCAAGGCACCAACCTGCTCAGCAACTAGGGGTTCAGAGTCTTGCTCAAGGACTCTTCGACACTAACTCTGGGGGAGCCCGGGATCGAACTGGGAACCTTCCGGTTGCCAAACTGCCACTCTACCCCTAGTCACTGCCAGGAGCGTGTCGATATTTCGACATAACATTTGTACTGCGTCCCAGTATTTCGACGCGGGTGAATGTTAATCTGGTGAAATGCTAACCTGCAGCTAACGCTGTTGAATGTTGACCTCTATGCCTAAACCTAAACCTAACCCTAACCCTAACCTCAGTAGCCCTGACGCTGGTGAGTAGCTAACCTGCCGACGCCCGTATAGTCAAAACAATGGGACGTAGAAATAGCGAGATTTCCCCGTCACTGCCGCCCCCCATTAAAGCTGCAGTCCATGAGATGTTATGTCCTTCCCACGGCTGGGATTCAAACGTTGGCCTCCAGTGTGGGAGACATACGTTCCAACCAGTGAACTAAAAGACAGATCACCCAACTCTGCCAGGGGAAATAGGCCTATTGTATGTTGAGCCCTGTGTTGTTTTTGACAGCAAATTTTGATTTAGTTTTAGTCATAGTCTTTTGAATAAAATGTCATTTAGTTGTATTCATAATTACCTTAAAAGTATTAGTTTTAGTCTAATTTTAGTCGACTAAATATACAGTTGATTAAAATGTCATTTAGTTGTATTCATAATTACCTTAGAAGTATTAGTTTTAGTCTAATTTTAGTCGACTAAATATACAGTTGATTTAGTCAACTGAAATGCATTTGGCAGGCCTTGATGGCATCGTAATGACAGATTTTACACTTGGTTGTGTGCTGAAAATAACAGATCTACTAGTTCACAACGTGTCGCAGCGTGACGCATTGTGAGCTTGTAGATCTATTTTCAGCATGCAACTCTTGAGAGCAACCAACATAAAATTCCTCTCTTCTCCACTAGTCCCTCCCTAACATTTTAGTCTAGTTTTTATTTTGTTGACGAAATTGTCTATATAGTCGGGGGCCTTAGGGAGATAGAATGGTAATTTTGTGCTAATCAGTCTAAAAGTGACAAATTTTGCACAGATGTAGCTCAGGGCATGCTCTAATGATTTAACTAGGGTGCCTGAGTCGTCGACTTTCTGGGTCGCCACAGTGGCCAAATCAATTTGGGCTCCCATCGACTTTTTATACAGGAGGAAAATACCCAGAAAAGCAGGGATCTAACTAGGGGTTTGTCAAGATGCTGAATCCATTGCAAGCATTTGTTTTGCACAAAAAAAAACATTCCTTGGGCTACAAATGGCCCCAGAAAATGATGGTTTAGTGATGAAAATTGATGAGTCATCACTTTTCATCAGTTTTGTGGGCGTTTTCTGGGGCCATTTGTAGCCCAAGGAATGTTTTTTTGTGCAAAACAAATGCTTGCAATGGATTCAGCATCATGACAAACCTCTAGTTAGACCCCTCACATCCTAAATACCCAGAACAAAAACTGCTTTTCTGGGTATTTTCCTCCTGTATAGAAAGTCATTTGATTTGGCTGCTGTGGCGACCCCGAAGGTTGCCGACTCGGGCGCCCTAGCTAAATCATCAGAGCAAGCCCTGGGCTACATCTGTGCCAAATTTGGCGCTTTTAGACTGATTAGCATACTGATAATCCCTAAGGCCTCCGACTAATATATTTAGTCTTATAGTTTTAGTCATCACGGCGTAGTTTTTATTTAGTTTTTGTCAGTGAAAAAAACGCAGTCGACAAAAAAAATTGTTATAGTTTTAGTCGACAAAATCAACACTGGTTGAGCCTCAGGCAACACCAATTGTCAATCGGGCCTACATTTCTCAATGGAATTTGCAGGGAGCACAAATACAACCACCGCAGATGTACTAGTTGTATTGCATTACTCTGCCATTCAAATTGATCAAAAATAACATTCAATTCACTAATAAAGGTCCTGGGTTGCTGCTTAAAGAAACACATTATATAAGGACACGTGTATAAAATGTATAGTTATTAGAGCGTTAAGAGAAAATTAATAGAAAAATGAGAATAAACTTTAATAAGACAGATTAAAATATGAGAATAACATTTCAGTGCAGCATATAAGTAGTGAATCAGAAACCTCGGTAAAAGACGGCGGAACTTCAGAAACATCTTCAGCTTTGACATAAAAGAACAGAGAGCCGTAGTAGCAGACCTGCTGCTCTTTGTTCCAGATATGTGACGCATTCAGACAGGTGCGTCACAAGGGGGGAAAAGTGAGACTGAGGGGCCCAAGGTGGAGGGGCCTTAATTATTTAATGCTTTAACTACTGAAAAATAGCAGATATACAAGCTAATTATTTAATGCTTTAACTACTGAAAAATAGCAGATATACAAGCTCACTGCGAGCTTGTAGATCTGCTATTTTTTAAAAGCCGTGAAAATGTGCGCAAATCTTTGAATTTATGTATTTTTTAAGCGAACATGTGTAACTCAAATATTGCTTCTGGAGGGGTCCCTGTAACTAAATGTTTTGAGATGGGGGTCCGCGGCCACATTGAGCACCACTGACATAGAAACATAGTAAAAAAAAAAGAAAAAAAAAACCTTAGAAGCAGGGGGGTATCTAATGGGGGGGACGGGGGGGACAAGTCCCCCCCGGGCCGCCGCCCCCCCCCCCCCCCCCCCCCCCCAAATTTTTTTTTTTTTTTTTTTTGGGGGGGGGGGGGGGGGGGGGGTGGCAAAAGGGTCCGCGGGGGTCCGCGGGGGTCCGTGGACCCCTGGGGGTTATTATATATCCAAGGGTTTATGGATAGAAATGAGACCAGTGAGTCCAGAGTTTCAGTTAGAGCACTGTAAAGTGTGTGTGTCTCAAATGCTAGTTCATGCTAGTCAGTGGCTGATTTATAACAGGGCTAGGGTGGGCTGCAACCCAGGGTGCTGGGCTGCAGCCCAGGGGGGGCTGCGCTAGGGTGGGCTGCAGCCCAGAGTGGGCTGCGCTAGGGTGGGCTGCGCTAGGGTGGGCTGCAGCCCAGAGTGGGCTGCGCTAGGGTGGGCTGCGCTAGGGTGGGCTGCAGCCCAAGGTGGGCTGCGCTAGGGTGGGCTGCGCTAGGGTGGGCTGCAGCCCAAGGTGGGCTGCGCTAGGGTGGGCTGCAGCCCAGGGTGGGCTGCGCTAGGGTGGGCTGCAGCCCAGAGTGGGCTGCGCTAGGGTGGGCTGCAGCCTGCAGCCCAAGGTGGGCTGCGGCCCAAGGTGGGCTGCGGGCCCGCGGCCCAGGGAGGGCTGCAGCCCAGGGTGGGCAGCCCAGGGAGGGCTGCAGCCCAGGGTGGGCAGCCCAGGGTGGGCTGCAGCCCAGGGTGGGCAGCCCAGGGTGGGCTGCAGCCCAGGGTGGGCTGCCCAGGCTGGGGGGGGAAGTGGGCCGGTGCAGTGGAGAGAGGGCCGTTGCTGACTGGCAGCAGCCAATCACATTCATTGGGCCATCAGTTGCTCCAGCTCACTCACTCAGTACTGACAAGGAAGAGGCCTCCTCTCCCCTCCCCCATACCTGTGTCCCGTGTGTTAATAAATCAGCTATCAGCAGCATTGAACACAGGTGGTTCATCATCACTCCTTCACTCAAACAAACCAACTGTTGAATGCAGAGAGAATTCTGAGGGTTTTGAGGAGGAAAATGCGGGGGGTAAAAAGAAAGGGGGGTGCTGAGAAGGAGAGAGAGAGAAAAAAGCAAAAAAGAATAGAAGTTGCTGCAAAATGTAAAAACATTAAGGATATGTTTGGTGCTGCTACTGCTGCTGGGAGCAGCTGCAGCAGCAGCAGGGCTGCTGCTTCTCTCCCCCAAAATGCTCACGAGACAGGGGGATCATCCACACCCCATCCCCGGCCCCATTCATCAACATGTCTGCCGCTGAGCAGTGTTGAATCGGTAAGCAAGCTACATGCATTCATTTTAATTATTGTGATTGTTTTTGTCATGTGTACGTATGTATATTCATACTTTGAAGGGCAGCACCTGGTATTGTTGCTATTTACTTAAGTAAAAACATCAGGACACAGGGAGGAGATGGCGGGTGTTTTTGTCAGAATTGGTTCTCAACCTTTTCAGGCTGTGACCCCATAATCACATATTTAAACTGTTTAGCCTATGACCTATGCATTTCATGTATTATCCTGTGTTATGTTGCTTATGTATGCTTATTGTAAGTCACTCTGGATTAAGAGCCTCTGCTAAATGCCTAAATTGTCAATTCTAAGCCCACATTGCTGAGTGTTTTGTCTGTCTGTCTGCAGGCAGCATCAGCTTTTCACAGTGACCAGGGCCAGGCAGACAGTGATGACTGTGAAACAGTTCCACAGGTACTGTAGGCATTATTCAGTCAGTGGTGTAAACTTACAGTAGTAGGACTATATTCTAATGAAAATACTTCTGTACTTTTTCTCTAAGAATTTCTACACTGATTCTACTTTTACTAAGGGGGGGGGGGAGCTTATTTTGTCTGTTTGCTAAACCCACATTGCTGACTGTCTGTCTGTCTGTCTGCCTGCCTGCAGAAACAGTCATCCCGTGAAGCCTCAGACTCGGAGGACGATCACAGTGACCAGGAAGGCTCTGGACAAGTAGTTGCACAGGTAGGCATTATGCAGCCAGTCAGTGGTATGTTTCAGTGGTCTGCAGTCTCACTCCAATCTTCCACCATAACCTGAAGACCCACCTGTTCAGACTCCACCTCAGCCCGTAGAGCTTCCTCAGCACCTGCCCTAGCCTACACTTAGATACTGTAGCATGTTAGGTAGTGATGTTAGTCTCTAGTAGGGTTACTTATGTTTTAGCCTATGACCTATGCATTTCATGTATTATCCTGTGTTATGTTGCTTATGTATGCTTATTGTAAGTCACTCTGGATAAAGAGCCTCTGCTAAATGCCTAAATTGTCAATTCTAAGCCCACATTGCTGTTTGGTCTGTCTGTCTATGGCAATACTCTGTATTTTTTCTCTAAGAATTTCTACACTGATGCTACTTTTACTAAGGGGGGGGCAGCGTATTTTGTCTGTTTGCTAAACCCACATTGCTGAGTGTCTGTCTGTCTGCCTGCAGGAACAGCCATCCAATGAAGCCTCAGAGTCAGAAGACGATCACAGTGACAGTGACATAGTGAACGCTGAAGACTCTGAGAATGACGTGCAAGTAGTTGCACAGGTAGGCATTATGCAGTCAGTGATATATTTTGATGAAGCATTTCTGTCCTTTTTCTCTAGTAGTGGCAAGAGAATTGCCACACTGACACAACATGACAGGGAGGGGGGAGAAAGTTATTTTGTGCTGGCTAGGCTTTGGAATGAACTCCCCAGACCCCATTGCACTTAGAACTGCAGACTCACTCTCACTCCAATCTTCCACTTTAACCGTGACGCCCCAAAATAATATTTGAACAGGGTACCCCCCAATTCTTTTGACTGCATTCCACGGTTACAAATTGTGAAAACAGCCGATCTGCGTTGAGAGGTGTTGTGAGCCTGTAGATCTGCTGTTTTCACAACCTGGGGGTCTAGATGACTAACTCCAGTATACAGTATAAGTGAAGTTATACACAACTTCAAATTTCACATCATTTTACTGAAGTGCTACTTTTTGTTATTTTTCATTTTAGATGGAGCAGGCGGGGGCCAGTGGCACACCTGAGCCATCTGAATTGACGCTGATGGAGCCTTACCAACCAAAAGCACAGTATATATCAGCTCAAAAACTCAGAAACAAAACACTCCAGTTCCAAGAGAAATGGTTTAAGGACTTCCCCTGGCTCCACTACAGCCCAACCTTGAAGGGGGTCTTGTGTTTTAATTGTTTAAAGACCTTCAAAAGTGAGAAGACGAATCCTATGGCAAAACATGTTGAGCTAGCATTTGTTTCTGCAGGATTCAGTAATTGGCGAAAAGCAGGGGAAAAGTTTGCTCAACATGAAGCTAGCAGGGGTCATCGGCTTGCTATTGAACAACATCTTCAAGAAGATAACCCGATCGCATCTCAACTTTCTACTGCTTTGGCAGCGTCGCAGGAGAAGGCAAGGTCCTGCTTGAGAAAGATCGTGACCTCTCTGCAATTCTTGGCCAGACAAGGCCTTGCCTTCAGAGGTCATGAGGCAGATGGAGGGAATTTTGTTGAACTTCTTAGGCTGAGATCACAAGATGACGCTGTGTTTGCTGGTTGGTTTCAAACACGCAATTACACAAGCCCCCTCATTCAGAATGAGTTGCTGGGCATTTTGGCAAACTCCATCGTCCGAAACATAGCAGATGACATCAGAAAACAAACTGACTTGCAGTACTGCCTCATAATAGATGGGACGCAGGACATCACGGGGACTGAACAGGAATCAGTCTGTCTTCGTTATGTTGACCAAGATCTGGTTCCTCATGAGGAGTTCGTTGGCCTATATGAAGTGGAAAGCACAACAGGAGAAAACCTAGCCAAAATGGCCAAAGATGTGCTGCTTCGTTTGAATTTGCCACTTGATGGACTTAGAGGACAGACCTACGACGGAGCAGCAAATATGTCGGGAAAGTATGCTGGTGCGCAGGCCTATCTTGCAAAGGAGCAACCACTGGCACTGTACGTCCACTGTGGTCCTCACTGTGTTAATCTGATCACACAAGCAGCCTGTGCAGCTTCTTATGTTGTCCGTGATGCACTGCAGTGGGTCCATGAACTGGGGCGTCTGTTTGGACTGTCAGGGAAGTTCAAGAACATCTTCAAGTCCATTGCAACATTGGAAACTGAGTCCTTTACTACACTGAAGCCACTGTGTCCTACTCGATGGACTGTGCGGGTTGCAGCAATTCGTTCGGTTCTCAGTCAGTATGAGGCAGTGTTGCGCAGTTTGGAAGAAATGGCTTCAACTCCTGGCTCTGAAAGTGCCACCAAGGCAAACGGTCTAAAGGACCGTTTCGAAAAGGGCAACACAGTCCTCGGGCTCCGTCTTGCATTAGAGGTTCTGGAGGAGATGGAATGCCTCAGCAAATCACTGCAAGAGAGGAGTGGCACAATTGCTGGCATGCAGGCTGCAGTAGACACGGTCAGGAAAAATATGCAACATAAAAGAAGTGAGGGAAAATTCCTACTTATGTTTAACAGTGCAACAGAGCTGGTCACCTCATTAAACATCTGTCCAATTGAGATGCCTCGTATCCGCAACCCACCAAAACGCCTGAGTGGTAACTCTGCAGCACATGTGCCAACATCTTCCACACAGCACTTCAGAGGAGAGTTTTTCAAGGTGCTTGACACAGTAGATGTCCAATTCCAGCAACGATTTCAGCAAGAGAGCCTTGAAATAATTGAACAGTTGGAGAATGTGTTGTTAAGTGGAGAAAGTAGTGTTGTTGTCGAGCAGTATCCAGAGATCAACAGAGGGGAGCTAGATGTGCAGTTGGCCGCATTCAAGAGAGACTACACCTACAAATCCAGCACGGAAGCTGCACAGATCCTGAGTGTCATGAAGCCTCGACTCAGAGCGTATTTTTCGCAGGTAGAAGTTCTTGTGAGGCTGCTGTTGGTAGTTCCAGTGTCTTCTGCAGAAGCTGAGAGGAGCTTCAGTGCACTGCGAAGGCTGAAAACCTGGCTCCGAAATGCTATGACGCAGAAACGCCTCAACAGTGTGGCAGTTTGTCACATCCACCAGAAAAGGTTGGACCGCTTGGATGTAACAACGCTTTGCAAGGAATTCGCATCGGCTAATGACAAAAGGAAACGTGTGTTTGGAGGGTTTAACCTCTCACGCCAGCGACACTGCCTAGTTCCTCTAGTGTCTATTCTGTTTTTTTTCTTTTACTCTTTTTCTTTCTTTTTTGCTGAAAACAGCCAATCAAAATCCTGCATAGTTCTTTTATGATTCATAGTTTTCAATTTCCTGACAGTGTCTACTGCAGCAGTAGTTTTGACCTTCATTTTTCAAATGGCCGCATGAGGTCTTGGAAGTTGGAGTGGCCGAATGAGGTCTTGGAGATTTTACTTCTAACAGTATTATTGTGGCTGCTATTTCCTCACAATACAGATGCTGGGGTTTAAGTGCAAGTAGAACCTAGCACATTTGAATGTATTTTAATTTATTTTGATCAATACTTTTAAGTTTTGCAAATATAATCAAGCAACATTTTGAATTTAGCACTGTAGTTGCACACTGTCAGAGTTACAGACTTGTGTTAAGGGTTCATTTTGAGAAACACTATTAATCCTTATTTTCATTTATTTTGATATCAATCCTTTAGTTTTGCACTATCAATCAAGCAACATTTTGAATTCAATCACTTGAAACATTTTATATCAATCCAATCAACAGTACATACTGTTTAGAGGGTTTAATTATAACCTAGCAATTTAATTTGATGTCTTGTCAATACTTATTTTACACTTTTAATGTAGCCAAATGTTGAATACAGGCACTTAAAAAGGTATTTTTATTGTGGTATTGCTATTTTTATTTAAGTAAAATGTTCTTTTTGTTGCCTAGCACCATTTAAATACAAGCATTTGACTTGTAAAATCCCTTATTTTTTTATTATTGTACTTGTAACAGTATTGCTATGGCACGCACTGTATTCCTACGCACTGAAGTGTTACTTGTCTTGATACCAATATTTTACTACTTTGAAAGAAGTAAATATTTGTGTTCACCACACAATTGACTGTACCTTTGTCTTTCTCCATTATATATATTCCAAAGTTTCCTGGTTTGTCATAGCAAAACTTATGGAGCGTATGAAAATGAGAATGACTTAACTGAAAAGATTAACTGAAAACTATTTCAAAAAGTTGCAGGCAAGCTTTAAAATGCCAATTGAGTATAATGTTATAATCTATAAAAGTTGAGCTTTGACTCTGGTGTGTCTAGACATATTTTGGAATTTTGATTTCCATAGGGTTTGATAAAGTTTAAATTGGATGTTCATCAGTTCATACCATCATGGCCATGGCCCATATAAAGAAGATGGCGTTATTTGATGCTATTTTCCCATTTCACATCTTGCCTGTAGGCAAAACGGGTGATGTAGCGACCCCCTGTGGACATTTCAGTGTCTTTTTTTCCCCCATGGGGAACATTGCTGCCTGCTGGGGTTATATTGGCCAATCACAGCCTTGTTCAGGGAGGCTCTAGACTCAAAATGCTAGTGCTCTGTGCACACAGGGAATCAGGAAATGGGATTACTCTAGGCTCCAAGACTGAAGAGTTTGATGATGAAGCCAAGTAAGTTCATGCTAGTAGTGTGTGTCTGATGGTGATCTGATATCTATTGATCTAATAGATTACCTCTAAGTTGAAGAACCAGCAGTAAATCAACCCAAAATATCCAAAGGCAAAAAATAACCGATTTATAACCGTTTTTGAACATAAAATAACCGATTTTTTTTTGGCCGCGCGCAATGTGGGCTGGTCAAAATATGTCCCCCCCAACTGTGGAGTGCTGGATACGCCACTGCTTAGAAGGATTTGAAATATTCAAAGACTTGCACAAATGTTCACGATTTTTCGAAAAATAGAAGATCCACATGCGCCCAGTCTAAATGGGTTAAAACCCCTCCCCCTATGAAGAACATTCATGGGGGCCCCGCAGTGAGTCCTTGTACCCAGGGCCCAGAATGTGGTGTGACACCCCTGGCTGTAGCAGACCTGCAGCTCTTTGTTCCAGATGATGTGATGCATTCAGATGGAATGTATTGCTCCTCCACGTTTTAATTGTGATTCTAGGGACAGAAAGCAGAGCTGTCCCAGATGACCTGCAGAACTCTGCTAGGTTCATTACGTAGCCGAAAGATCAGAAACACATCTTGGCCCCGAAACCATTCGGCAACCAGCAGACACCAAAGGAGCTGACCTCGGGTCAGCTGTAGTCTTACTGTTTTCCTTTCAAACTGCTTCAACGCTAGTGTATGTGTGTGTGTGTGTGTGTGTGTGTGTGTGTGTGTGTGTGCGTGTGCGTGCGCGTGCGTGCGTCTTTTTCAAATGGTGCGCAGCTCATTTTGGAATACATTTCTCAATACAAGGTCAGTTAAACTGATATCACATCTGACAAGGATTTAGGTTCTCCTGCAAAACTCGCTTTTGTTCTTACTTCATAGTGTCAATCACGTTTTAAGTATGTGGCTGTTTTGTTTTACTGCAGACATCTTAGTTCTGGAGGCAACTTGAACCTCTGGTTCTCAACCTTTTCAGGCCACGAACTCCAAAAATAATATTTGAACTGACGAATACTAAGAGTTTGTATAACATGGTTCTAGTGTGAAAATAGCAGATCTACATGCTCCCAACGCCTCGCAGTGAGCATGTAGATTGGCTATTTTCACAATTTCTTTGTTTGTTTATTTGACAATTTGGGCAATGTTTAATTTGTAATTTTAGAGGTATTAAAAAGTCCATAAATTGTAACTTTAGAAATGTGTAGGTACCCGGTTTGTTTACTGTTGTGTGAGAAAACAGTGTTGCACATTGAGTTAATCATCTGGGGACCCCCCAAAATTATCCGGGGACCCCCCCTGGGGGTCCCGACCCATAGGTTGAGAACCACCGCTCTAGTCTATATTTTCGTTTTCCAACCTTTCCAGTAATTTTACCTCAATAGTTGTGAGTCATGTAGATCCACTATTTTTAGTCATTGTGCCGTAAAACGATTCAGTCAGGATCTAAATCTCGTCTCGTGAGACTTCTGAGACCTACTGAGACCAATAGGAATAGGATTCTGCAGTCTCGTCAGACGAGAGTAACTTCTGCATGTTAGCTCATCTTTATTAACAGCAGAGAAGTACCAAAAAACACTCAGGATTCTATGGGGTCCTCTCTATGTTCCCCAGGTTCTATGTTCCCCTCGCTATGTTCCCCACCTCATAGCATTAGTTTTTAGTGAGGTTAGGGTTAGGATTAGGATTAGGGGTAGGTTAGGTGGTAAGAAAGTGTTGAACATAGAACCTGGGGAACATAAAACCTGGGGAACATAGAACCTGGGGAACATACCGGTAGGTACGGTCTCGATTCTATAATACAGCCCCTGAATGTAAATCACTGTGATTGAATGCTCCCCTCTCCCGCACTTCAAAGTTTTAACAGTAAAATAGATTTTCTCATGAATATACATTACCCTTAGCACCCTCTGAGCCCCTGTGTCCACTCAGTGTCTTCACAGACACAAGGCGGCATATACCAGTATTCTTTTGCGTGCCAGAGTCACATCAACAGGATGTGCCTGGTAGAAAATACCAACTCTTAAACTTAATACAAAAAAGATTATGTAGTCAATTGTATAGAATGTCTTTAATAAAAAAAACATATTGTGCCAGTTCTCTGAAAAATAAATGAAGAAAAGCATGAAAGCAATGCAATGTCCTGAGTTTATGCTACAACCTTATCTTATCTGCACCCAGAATGTGAGTGCGTACATCACATATAGATCACTGGTTCTCAAAGTGCAGTTCGGGGGACCCTCTGGGTTCCTTGAGTGGGTTCCAAATGAACCTTTCCAGGTCCGTATGTCTGGGAGTGTACACAATGAAACCATTTGTACACTCTCAGAGTTTTGGGGGTCCTTGAAATGTATGCATAATAATGTGCAAAAGAACACATTTGAGGTTAAATGCAATCGCTAGGGGTTGGCAACCACTGGCCGGCACACTTTCACGATTAAAATAAATAAATAAATACATAAAAAACACATGCTGTATACACATTTTCCTTCTGCAAACATTCATGAATCACTTTAAAAACTGGCCTCCCTATTTTGGGCATACAATTACGGGTGAAGTTTTCTTTTTTCAAAAATATAGCTGAGTAATGCGATGTGTCGTGAGCTTGTAGATCGGCTATTTTGTTTGGCGTTCAGTTTTTTTTTAATGAAATGGCGGCTCTGGCTTTCGCCACCCATAGCTATGCAGTATGTCTGTGTGTGTGTGTCTGTCTGTGGTTTATTTACTCTATGCATCGTGTTTATTTGTGCAAAATCACTGTGCACAGCATTTTCAGCTGACTTTCCCCACCAGACAGACAGACAGTGTCTGCTGTACAGTTTGGTCTTGGCTTCTGTGGAGTTTTGACTTTCCATTGAAATTCATCACAGTAAAAACCAGCAGCCATGAGCAAAGTGCAACACTCAAAAAGTGAAAAAAACAACTACAACAGACAAACAAAAACTTTCCAGTGCTGCATTGTTTCGAAATACTGCCGCCTGTGTCTGCAATGCATTCTAATAGTGGAAATACACAGTATTTATTACTTAACCACAACCAAACCCATACTTAGTAAAACGGACCTGAGTTGAAGTGGTGTAATGTAACTAATAGTCCTTGGGCCAAGAGCCAAAATTTCTCATATGGGTACCCCCTGGGATGGCAAATTCTAGTTGTGATTTTTTTTATTCCAGTACATCCCTAGATTACGTTTTGATATGATAGACCTTGCTGACTGGTAACTAAATTGTTGTTATCAGCTGCTATAGTTACCGTCACATTTTAGACACGGGTGCATACCTTGGCATTCCTGAGGGAAGTAGGAGTGCTGGGGGGGCGGCCGCACTGTCTCCCCCAGTTCCCACCGCACCCCCCCCCCCCCCCTCCCCTATTTCCAGTACAATTTCAAAATAAACATGTGTTGAATGATCGATTGTATAGACATTTGAAATGTGCTTCTGGGCACTGTTTAGAGAGGAAATGGCTTTCAAAGGACGCCCCTTTTAACTTGTCTGTGCGTCTATCTCCCCATGCGTACGGTGTGTCTTGGACTCGGTGAAATATAACAACACGGGCATAAAGGAATATAAAAAGAACACCAAGACAACACAACCTAGGCTATAAAGGCATTAAACATCGCCCTCAGCTCCTCTCGTCCTCACTGGTGAGTCGTGGCTATATAGACTTAGAGTAATGATGAATGCTATGCTATGCTGCAGTGCTGGCTAACACTGTTTGGGCTAGTGGCTAATGGCTATGGTGAACCAGAACCAGCTGTTTCCTAACACTGGGGTCGGGACCGATGCGTGGGTCGTGTAGCGGACACATCGTATGGGTCTTTAAAATAGCCAATCTAGAAGTTCACAACGCAGTGCGAAGCGACTCGTTGTGAGCTTGTAGATCTGTTATTTTCACTACTACTTGTTTGGGTACCCTAACGTTTAATTTCTCTTGGTTCACGGGCTAAAACGTTTGGGAACCATCATGCTTGCTGTTGTAGACAGTGTTGTAAAGTAACTAAGTAGATTAACTGAAAAGCTCTGGGAACTGAATGATTATATGAAACTGGCACATGTTGTCTGTCTGTTGGTACCAAGAAATCCATCTAATATATAGACTATATCTTGCTGGCTGGTGCATGTGGAGAGGCAAAGGGAAAGCCGTTCCCGATTGTGTTACATTTAGCTAAAAAATAGACTGCGGAAACCCGAATAAAACACGATCAAAACCGCATGAGGAGCGCGTGACAGCCCCTCCTACTGTAAATTAGTTCCCGCGGCTATGTACCTTGGTATTGACTCATGTTCAGGACATAGGCCTATTGCAAAGTTTTATATTATGTGTTTGTTATCATTTTTAAGGGGATACTTTGAGCTTTCATTCAAGCCGGCCCTTTTGTGAATATGTATGTACAGAGGTCACTGGAGCTCTTCAAACCTTTAATAACATTTTTTTTTCTCCCACAATTTCCGTCTAAACCATATATTTTCTTCTGTTCTGTGGCATCAAGAAACATCAGAGACACAAAAAACAACAACTGGAATACTGACATGACCCTAAGGAATGGATTCAAGAAATGTATATCTTCAGCCTCATCTTAACTCTCTTACTGCCACAGAATTTAACAAAAAGCTCCATCCACTGCCAGCTAAATTTGAGAATTGTCGCTCATCTTTGAAGGCCTACTGGAGAAAATTGGCTTTGACTATAAAGACAACAATTATATGGCAACGAAGAATAGAATGTCTACTTTGCAACAGAAAAAGATTTCGTGTTTTTATCATGTTCTATTCATTAGCTAGAAGCTGCTGAATATGGCCTAAAAAACAGCTCTTTGAGAACATAAAGCTGAGAAAAATGCATTTTTGTGAAGGAGACATTTTCAGGCAGAAATCTCTCTTTATCCTTTAGTGTTGGCAGTAACATCACACAGTAACATCACACCTATGCTCAGTGGTTGTTTACAAACAAATTCAAAAAAATAAAAACAAGTGCTTTTTACACACTTTTAGTGTGTAAGAGAAGTAAGAGCAGTAGTAAGGAGCAGTGCAGAACATTGACACAGTGACATGAGATTCAGCCTGAATCCTGCTTCTGCTTTCAGGGTTCTTTTTAGGTTGAAGTACAGTACAAATGATTGATGAAAATGAAAATAAAATATAAAACAACATTTTAGACACTAGAACTCAATTGTAATACTGCAAATGGAAAAAGGTTGTGGCCTACCTGCACTTACACAGGCCTCAACCACTACATGTCTACAGAGTGTATATGTGTGCGTGCGTGCGTGCGTGCGGGTGTGTGTGTGTGTGCGTGCGTGGGTGTGTGTGCATGTGTGTGTGTGTGTGTGTGTGTGTGTGTGTGTGTGTGTGTGTGTGTGTGTGTGTGTGTGTGTGTGTGTGTGTGTGTGATACAATTATCCATAAATAATCGATATCCATAACCTGCTAGCCCATCAAGGAGGAATTCAACCGTCTCAAGCAGGGAAACAGATTCTCCACAGTAGGGTTTCATATTGAAACAGTAACCTGTACCTGAATCACAGAGAATATAAGATTTTATCCCATATTTCACACCCGCTTCTAATGCTATCATGCTGGTGCTCTCAAGTTCCAAGATCCAGTGGACTACCTGGAACTGTTAGATAACACAGGTCCAGATGCAAAGAGTGGTGACAGGATGTTCAAAATACGCCCAGTTCTAGATTATCTTGTCTCCAAATTCCGTGAACTGTACAAACCAAACCAAGATATTTCCATTGATAGGTACACTTTTATTCAAAGGGCGCCTACAAAGTGCAGCAGGTCCAGGGACTGCAGTGGGGCTCCATTCTGTTTCACTCCAGCCAGGCTCCTCCGGAAGGGCTCCCCCGGGTCTGCTGAACTCTGCACCCCTACCCCTACACGAGCCCATGGTCGATCTGTAAATTATACAAATACATAATTACTACGAGTAAGCAGTGTTGTTTTTGACAGCAAATTTTGATTTTGTTTCAGTCGTAGTCTTTTGAATAAAAGACTATGACTGAAACGACTGAAACCTAGCGGTCGCAATAAAATACATGAAAAATAGTACACCTCCAAGCTCACAACGCGTCACAGCAGAATGCGTGGAGGTTGGGGGCCTACTATTTTCATCAAAAGGCTGTTTTAGACATTTCAGCCCCTGCCTCTCTAACATTCTATACAGTATATACTAGTAATTATGTAAAAACAGAATTCATGGTCTGGAGAGGGCACTTTTTACAGATGGATAAAGGGCATGGGCTCAAGCCCCCTTTGATGTCTAAGTCTGATTTACAGAAAAAAGGTTTTTGTTCTTTACCTATCCTTGTCCTTGGACGACCACGATGTGGCAATGAAGAAGTAGGCTGTGCCGCACTTGACTCTTCTGAAATCACAGTAGTAAAATATAAACTAGTAAACATGATGTTCACAAAATGAAATCAATTATTTACACACCCAGCATGTCTCAGACAGGTCCATGACATTATGATGTAAATGATAAAAGCATTGAACAAACAGATAGCTGTATCTACTCTAAAATGCTATAGAATTATACAAAATGCATCAGTTTTTGTTTTCTCCTTACCTCTATTACCTCCAAACGGTATAGACCTAAGAACACAAGGAGTCCCCGGCACCTCTCCAGTCCATCCGACTCATCATCTAAAATCATAGCCAGGAAAATATCAAATAGTTTATATGTAAACAAATCAATTTACAATTTTGACATTAGCAAATATGAGTGACTTACAATAAGTTCATAATGTAATACATAAAATGCAGATATAGTAAATAGTTACCATGCATTTACTGTCACAGTGAAATGCCCTTTATATCCTGTATGTATATATAAAATGTCACAATGCAACATAGCTCTGTTTACACAAAGCTGTACTTCCTCCAACTGTATATAGGCTATCTTCCCCATTTTCAACTGTTTTTATTTATAACACTTGCTTTGGCAATGTAAACTATATTTTCTCATGCCAATAAAGCTCCTTTGAATTGAATTGAATTGAAAGGCTACGGGTGTGCGGGTGTGCACAGTACGATCACGCGCGTGCAACGCACACCGTACGTGCACACGCGTGCACCGCACGTGCACCACACGTAAAAAGAAACCTCTCTCTCTCTCTCTCTCTCACGCATCGTACGCACGCACACACAAACTAAGCCACTAAATCCTAAAATCCCATCAAATAATCATAGTAGCTGGCTAAATGCTAACCTGTGCCGTGCACCGTACACTACATGCGGTACGTGCACGCGCGTAATAGGAAATCCACGTGTGTCCTGTGTAGCAAAAACAAACGCATATGCACTTGGATCCTAACTCTATGCTTGGATCAAGTTGCTGATCCGGTCCGGATACGGAAACGTTTCTTGCATGTAGTCTATGTGTGCGTGTAAATAACCGGATGCAGTAGGCGGGCTCTAGACCGGATCCCACTGGTGTATTCGCAATAGAGATCACGTCTGACCAGACCAGACTTTAGGCTTGTCAATCAAACCAAGCTTCCTCACGGATGCAGTGGAAAGCCTGAAGCGATTCACATAGAGTATACTATACATACATGCAGATGCACTGGATTTAAGTCTAAGTCTTACCACTCTGGACAGTAGAATCATGGCCATCGTCCAGTGAGTCTCTGCCTCTGTACGTCTGGCTGTTGAATGGGTGGCGGCGGTCTCTACTGCGCCCGAGATGTGTATCCACTGTGCCGTGCCGATCCATCCAGCGCGGGGGTCTCACTCTCAGGAACGAACGGCGAGTCTCTGCCTCTGTACGTCTGGCTGTTGAATGGGTGGCGGCGGTCTCTACTGCGCCCGAGATGTGTATCCACTGTGCCGTGCCGATCCATCCAGCGCGGGGGTCTCACTCTCAGGAACGAACGGCGGGGGTGTCAGGTATGGCGGGGCTCTCCGAGTCCATATCGGGATATCAGGAGGCTCTTGATGCACTTTTTGACCCGGTTCTTCGCGACCAACGGCACCAAGAAATGGAATGTTTCTCTTCAAAGCCAACGGCTACACTACAGGAATCTTTTTCTCTTCTTCTTCATCATCATCATCATCATCATCATCATCACGACCACCACCACCATTCGTGGTGGGCGCTGCCTGGTCCTGGGTCACCAACGCGGGTAGGTTTGTAATCCTAATTCTAACAAAGTTTGTTGTCGAAACTTTCCTTCCGTGGACCTCGGCCGTGGGGTGGTGGGGGATGGTCGCTTTGCTTCAGCGGATTGATACTGAGCAGGGCCTAGTACTTGGCCTAATACATCTCAATATTCTAGTAGGTCTACTGCTAAATACTACTACCTACTACAATTACTATACTACTAATACTATAAAACAACTGATTTCCGACAAAATGATCGCTTTTACCAACGTTTCTCTCTCTCTTTCTCTACTAACAGCCCGATGCATAAAACAATATAGTCCCTCAAGGCTAGGCAGGCGCAGAGTCGCTCTGGGCAAGCGGAGCCAGGACAGTCTGTTTACTTTTTTTTTTATGAACGGTTTCCGGCTGTCCTCAAAAGACCCCGACGACCAATTATAGATTCACAAGTTGCGCAAGGACCGCTTTTATCATAATCCATAAAAAACATCAAACGAACGAACGGCCGTATTGGCGCAGAGGTCTCTGGAGGATTGGGGCGAACAGGAACGTTCAAAGCAGTATAAGAGTTAAACAAGCACGTTTTAGGAGAAATAGACAGGTCAATAGGCCTATATGAAATACCACTAAAACCTCCCTAAACATTGATACAAAAGGGTTTTCAATCGATTCTGGTACCTTTAGGCATGCTTGGGGACATCCCCAAAATCCAGGAAAATATACTTACCACATTTTCAAGATGGCACCCAAGATGGCTGGGAGCTTTAAAATGGCTTGATTTGAACTAAAAATCAAAACTAACAATGCTGATAACGTGTCTGTCTGTCTGTCTGTCTGTCTGTCAGCCAACCAGAAACATGTTTTGAACGTTGGTGAAATGTATTTTGTCGTAGAGCCTGCCTACTCTATCTGTACATTTGTGCACGCACACACACACACACACACACACACACACACACACACACACACACACACACACACACACAGGCATGGACAAATGCCATATCCGTATCCGCTCTATACCGGATCTCCAAACTGCAAAGTGAAATGATCCCCACTTCATTTAAGCATGTGGACATTGATGCGACTCATCGGATTTTGACAGCTGCCTTCTCCTCCGTTCCGGTCCGTTCCGGCCCACTTTCACCCCTACCTATATACCAACCACACTAATTACTGAATTAAAACAATTAATAAACTGGGTCTAATAAAGGCGTGGCATCTACCTGGATCTCGTCCATCATGGTAGTGATGTCAAATTCATGACATCACTCTTGCCCAAATATGGAGGGGCAGCAGCCTGCGCACATTGGTGTTGTCAGGCATGCACGGCAACCGGTTGTGTTGTGACAGAGGTCAGACCAGAGCTCTGCTCAGCATGTATAAGATTTGAAAGTACTTTTGAATTCCACTTCATTCCACAGAGCCCAGAGCATTCAGTTATCTTGCTCAGTGTCGTGAGAGTAGGAGATAGATTAAGTTATCTATCAGAAAGGGGATAAATAAATTGTCCATTACCCAACAGAACCTATAACTCTGTTCCTGTAACAGTCTATGTATAGATTCAGATTTGATGATGAACCGCCACTTCAGGAAGGAGTGTGGTCACAGTCCTCCCAGACTAAGTTCTGATTGTACCTACTCCAGATCTAAGTCGAGCCATGGCAACCTCTATTGCCAAATGCCCATAAATGGACAGATCCCCTCAGAATCGTGCCAGCAAATCACCAGAATTGTAACCAGCCAGGAACAAGGAGACACAGATGAACCAAAATCTTCCAGTCATCAAAGGTTTACCAAGACTTTAACTCAACCAGGAGAAGTGAAGACACATCAGCTGACTTGTACAGGGAAGAAAACTCACATCTGTAAACAGTGTGACAAGAGTTTCAGTAAGTTGGTTCACCTGAAGAGTCATCAGTGTATCCACACTGGAGAAAGACCTTTTCACTGCAACAAGTGTTACAAGGCTTTTTGTCGGTCAGATGAACTCAATATTCACCAGCGTATCCACACTGGAGAAACACCTTTCCACTGTAAGCAGTGTGGCAAGAACTTTAGTGTGTTATGTAATCTGAAGGCACACCAGCGTATCCACACTGGAGGAAAACCTTTCCACTGTAAAGAGTGTGACAAGAGTTTCAGTGAGTTAGGACAACTGAAGATTCACCAGCGTATCCACACTGGAGAAATACCTTTCCACTGTAAAGAGTGTGACAAGAGTTTCAGTGTGTTAGGACAACTGAAGATTCACCAGCGTATCCACACAGGAGAAAAACCTTTTCACTGTAAAGAGTGTGACAAGAGTTTCAGTGTGTTAGAACAACTGAAGATTCACCAGCGTATCCACACAGGAGAAAAACCTTTCTATTGTAAACAGTGTGACAAAGCTTTTTATCGGTTAAATGAACTGAAGATACACCAGCGTATCCACACAGGAGAAAAACCTTTCCACTGTAAGCAGTGTGGCAAGAACTTTAGTGTGTTAGGTAATCTGAAGGCACACCAGCGTATCCACACTGGAGAAACACCTTTTCACTGTAAACAGTGTGACAAGAGTTTCAGTCAGTTAGGTAACCTGAAGAGACACCAGCGTATCCACACTGGAGAAAAACCTATTCACTGTAAACAGTGAAAACCACCATCTGCAAGATGGAGGGAAATAAATAATGTGGTCACAACGAAATATGATAAATGCAGGTTGTGCAAGGCCACCTGTTTTGTGCAGCCAGTGCTACCCAGTGTGAAGTGAGCGGTGCTTATTATGAGTTAATTTCATTAAAGAGGTGGTGCCATTATTTCCCCCCCCCCCTCTAAAACATGATTATCAGGTATTCTGATTATACTTTTTTCCAAAGAAAGTATACAAAAAGAGTTAAAATTGGCTTTTTATGTGGCCACACCCCCAGTTCATTAAAGTGATCCCTGACTAATACGACAAATATGCCTTAATACATTATAATTGTCCTCTATAACTGCAATGTAAAATTAAAAACACCTTAATTATTTTATTTCTTCTAGAAATAGCTAATCTTTCACTCAACAGGAGAAATGCCTGTCGCAAGTTGATGATGTCATAAATGTCATGTGTGATCTAACCCTATGGAATTTATGGCATGCATGTGCAAAAAACACATTTGAAATATTGAGTTGATGCTCATATTAACCATATGAAGTATTAAGTTTGTTTGCCAGACCCATGAAATGGGTAGGCCTACATAAGCAAATGTCGGTCTGTCTGTCTGTCCTGGTTTTCTATATAAAGGGTATATATGATGATGACATGATGATGACATGCCTATAAAAGGCATGATGTCATAAATGATGATGACAGACAGGGGGTCTGGCACAACCAGGTTGACCTGGTCTAGTTTTATTTGCACATGCATGCCATAAATTCCATAGGGATAGATCACACATGACATTTATGACATCATCAACTTGCGACGGGCATTTCCCCTGTTGAGTGAAAGATTAGCTATTTCTAGAAGAAATAAAATAATTAAGGTGTTTTTAATTTTACATTGTAGTTATAGAGGACAATTATAATGTATTAAGGCATATTTGTCGTATTAGTCAGGGATCACTTTAAGTATGCATGGATGGCATGGTGGGTGGTGACCCAGCTGATATAGCCACACCCCACAGTGTTGGGTGAATGGCAATTGGGGAGGAGTTGATACTGTGACACACGTAGTATCTGTGTTTTTTAACTGACACTTTTGACCACAAGGGGCAGCCTCCAAGAGAAAACAAACAAATACTAAGAATAAATCATTTCTCAAAAAAAACACATCAGGGGGTCTAATGAAGTACTTTCAACCTCCTAGACACATGAAAAACAGAAAAAGTACAAAACTATGGCACCACCTCTTTAAGGACCATTATGTCATCCCCCCAAAAAAAATAAAAGCCATATTGGTCCAATATGGCTCTTTCAACATTTTGGGTTGCCGACCCCTGCCCTAAGTAATGGGGCCAGACAAGCCATGCTCTGCCGCCTGCCTGTTGTGAGCTTGGAGGTCTGCTATTTTCTATTATTTTCACCAAAAGTGCCCTTTTAGAAATTTCAGCCCCTGCCTCTCTAACGTTCTATGCACGTCCCTGGACCAAATACAACCATCGCATGTCACGGTTCGGTGTTGTGGTGGTGAGGACCCAAATGCAGAACTCAACTCAAAAAGCCAGGAAACCACGGAGGACAGATTACAAGACTTTACTGAACTTAAAATATACTGTTAACACAAGCACACACGTATCAAACATAACAGAATCAAACATATAGGAAAACTTAGGAACGGACAGCAAACAATGAACCAGCACAGAGAGCAGATACAGGCAGGATTAAATAGTCTCTGACCAGCTAGGCACTCGAGGCCAACAGCTCACAGCTGTGAAGCCGGGAGGAGCTCAGATTGTCAATCTCCAGGAGCGGAGGAGGGGGCGAGCACGAAAATGTGAAGTGGGGAAAATGCCGGGGTGAGGCCCTGGAGGTGCCACCGTGTAGCACAGATCATGACATCGCAGATGTACTAGTTGTTTTGCATTACTCTGCCATTCAAATTGATCAAAATAACATTCAATTCACTAATACAGGTCCTGGGTTGCTGCTTAAAGAAACACATTATATAAGGACACGTGAATAAAATGAATAGTTATTAGAGCATTAAGAGAATAGAAAATGAGAATAAACTTTAATAAGACAGATTAAAATATGAGAATAAAGTTTCAGTGCAGCGTATAAGTAATGGATCAGAAACCTCAGTAAAAGACAGCAGCACTTCAGAAACATCTTCAGCTTTGATATAAAAGAACGGAGAGCCATAGTAGCAGACCTGCAGCTCTTTGTTCCAGATGTGTGACGCATTCAGATAGTGGACGTCACAATGGGGGGAAAAGTGGGACTGAGTTAACAGGGCCCAAGGTGGAGGGGCCTTAATTATTTAATGCTTTAACTACTGAAAAATAGCAGATATACAAGCTAATTATTTAATGCTTTAACTACTGAAAAATAGCAGATATACAAGCTCACTGCGAGCTTGTAGATCTGCTATGTTTGAAAAGTCATGAAAACGTGTGCAAATCTTTGAATAGATGTATTTTTTAAGCGAACATGTGTAACTCAAATATTGCTTCTGGGGGGGTCCCTGGAACTAAATGTTTTGAGATGGGGGTCTGTGGCCATATACATATCATTTTGGGGGTCCTTGACGTGAAAAAAATTGAGCACCACTGACATAGAAACATAGTTAAAAAAAAGAAAAAAAAGGGTTAGGGTTAGAAGGATTTGAAATATTCAAAGACTTGCACAAATGTTCACGATTTTTCGAAAAATAGAAGATCCACAAGCGCCCTGGCTGTAGCAGACCTGCAGCTCTTTGTTACAGATTATGTGATGCATTCAGATGGAATGTATTGCTCCTCCACGTTTTAATTGTGATTCTAGGGACAGAAAGCAGAGCTGTCCCAGATGACCTGCAGAGCTCTGCTAGGTTCATTACGTAGCCGAAAGATCAGAAACACATCTTGGCCCCGAAACCATTCTGCAACCAGCAGACACCAAAGGAGCTGACCTCGGGTCAGCTGTAGTCTTACTGTTTTCCTTTCAAACTGCTACAACGCTAGTGTGTGTGTGTGTGTGTGTGTGTGTGTGTGTGTGTGTGTGTGTGTGTGTGTGTGTGTGTGTGTGTGTGTGTGTGTGTGTGTGTGTGTGTGTGTGTGTGTGTGTGTGTGCGCGCGCGCACACACGGGCGTGCGTGCATGCGTGTGTCTTTTTCAAATGGTGCACAGCTCTTTTTGGAATGCATTTCTCATAACAAGGTCAGTTAAACTGATATCACGTCTGACAAGGATTTAGGATCTCCTGCAAAACTAGCTTTTGTTCTTACTTCGTAGTGTCTGATAAATAGGTTTCTGTTTAAACAAATGTATGTATTTTGATTTATATTAATATGAACTGTGAAACTATATTCCGGATATTAAATTAATCAGTCTGACTCAGGCTACGCTACAGTAGACATGCAGCTGTGGCACTGTCTCCCAATTGAGGTGTTATATCTGTCTGTCTTATGTTGATTGTAGACTATCTGCTGTCCCTCAAGGAGTTCACACCTACAGTATCTTTGCCTAAACTTCTTTGATCTATTGTTGTCCTTTGATCAATGTCTTGCCTCCGGTTCTAGCCATCTGTCTGTCTGAGTAGGCCATGACTTTGTGTATTGAGACTGTATTTAAAGGTACTGTATATTGACATGAGGGACTCAGTATTGGCCTGGCAGCCGTGAGGTGATGCCAGTGCCGGAGGACTCTCTCGGGATCCTGTGACTCTTTACTTGATTTTATTCTATCCTGGACTTTGTTTTTGATGCTTCTCTGAATAAAGCTGCAAGGAACGACTACTATATCATCTCCGGATTCCATGTTCTTTTCTATTTTTAGTGAAAGTTCTATTTCTTTTATTTGTATTTCTTATTTATCAGTGTCAATCACATTTTAAGTATGTGGTTGTTTTGTTTTACTGCAGACATCTTAGTTCTGGAGGCAACTTGAACCTCTGGTTCTCAACCTTTTCAGGCCACGAACTCCAAAAATAATATTTGAACTGACGAATACTAAGAGTTTGTATAACATGGTTCTAGTGTGAAAATAGCAGATCTACATGCTCCCAACGCCTCGCAGTGAGCATGTAGATTGGCTATTTTCACAATTTCTTTGTTTGTTTATTTGACAATTTGGCCAATGTTTAATTTGTCATTTTAGAGGTATTAAAAAGTCCATAAATTGTAACTTTAGAAATGTGTAGGTACCCGGTTTGTTTACTGTTGTGTGAGAAAACAGTGTTGCACATTGAGTTAATCATCTGGGGACCCCCCAAAATAATCCGGGGACCCCCCTGGGGGTCCCGACCCATAGGTTGAGAACCACTGCTCTAGTCTATATTTTCGTTTTCCAACCTTTCCAGTAATTTTACCTCAATAGTTGTGAGTCATGTAGATCCATACATATTTAGTCATTGTGCCGTAAAACGATTCAGTCAGGATCTAAATCTCGTCTCGTGAGACTTCTGAGACCTACTGAGACCAATAGGAATAGGATTCTGAAGTCTCGAGAGTAACTTCTGCATGTTAGCTCATCTTTATTAACAGCAGAGAAGTACCAAAAAACACTCAGGATTCTATGGGGTCCTCTCTATGTTCCCCAGGTTCTATGTTCCCCTCGCTATGTTCCCCACCTCATAGCATTAGTTTTTAGTGAGGTTAGGGTTAGGATTAGGATTAGGGGTAGGTTAGGTGGTAAGAAAGTGTTGAACATAGAACCTGGGGAACATAGAACCTGGGGAACATATACGGTCTCGATTCTATAATACAGCCCCTGAATGTAAATCACTGTGATTGAATGCTCCCCTCTCCCGCACTTCAAAGTTTTAACAGTAAAATAGTTTTTCTCATGAATATACATTACCCTTAGCACCCTCTGAGCCCCTGTGTCCACTCAGTGTCTTCACAGACACAAGGCGGCATATACTAGTATTCCTTTGCGTGCCAGTCACATCAACAGGATGTGCCTGGTAGAAAATACCAACTCTTACACTTAATACAAAAAAGATTATGTAGTCAATTGTATAGAATGTCTTTAATAAAAAAAAACATATTGTGCCAGTTCTCTGAAAAATAAATGAAGAAAAGCATGAAAGCAATGCAATGTCCTGAGTTTATGCTACAACCTTATCTTATCTGCACCCAGAATGTGAGTGCGTACATCACATATAGATCACTGGTTCTCAAAGTGCAGTTCGGGGGATGGCGGCTCTGGCTTTCGCCACCATAGCTATGCAGTATCTAAATATTGTCTGTCTGTCTGTCTGTCTGTCTGTGGTTTATTTACTCTATGCATTGTGTTTATTTGTGCAAAATCACCGTGCACAGCATTTTCAGCTGACTTTCCCCACCAGACAGACAGAGAGTGTCTGCTGTACAGTTTGGTCTTGGCTTCTGTGGAGTTTTGACTTTCCATTGAAATTCATCACAGTAAAAACCAGCAGCCAAGAGCAAAGAGCAACACTCACAAAGTGAGAAAAACAACAACAGACAAACAAAAACTTTCCAGTGCTGCATTGTTTCGAAATATTGCCGCCTGTGTCTGCAATGCATTCTAATGGTGGAAATACACAGTAACCACAACCAAACCCATACTTAGTAAAACGGACCTGAGTTGAAGTGGTGCAATGTAACTAATAGTCCTTGGGCCAAGAGCCAAAATTTCTCATAATGGGTACCACCTGGGATGGCAAATTCTAGTTGTGATTTTTTTTATTCCAATACATCCCTAGATTATGTTTTGATATGATAGACCTTGCTGACTGGTAACTAAATTGTTGTTATCAGCTGCTATAGTTACCGTCACATTTTAGACACGGGTGCATACCTTGGCATTCCCGAGGGAAGTAGGGGTGCTGGGGGGGGGGGGGGGGGGGGGGGGGGGGCACCCTCTCCCCCAGGTGCTGGCTAACACTGTTTGGGCTAGTGGCTAATGGCTATGGTGAACCAGAACCAGCTGTTTCCTAACACTGGGGTCGGGACCGATGCTTGGGTCGTGTAGCGGACACATTGTATGGGTCTTTAAAATAGCCAATCTAGAAGTTCACAACGCAGTGCGAAGTGACTCGTTGTGAGCTTGTAGATCTGCTATTTTCACTACTACCTGTTTGGGTACCCTAACGTTTAATTTCTCTTGGTTCACGGGCTAAAAAGTTTGGGAACCATCATGCTTGCTGTTGTAGACAGTGGTGTAAAGTAACTAAGTAGATTAACTGAAAAGCTCTGGGAACTGAATGATTATATGAAACTGGCACATGTTGTCTGTCTGTTGGTACCAAGAAATCCATCTAATATAGACTATATCTTGCTGGCTGGGGCATGTGGAGAGGCAAAGGGAAAGCCGTTCCCGATTTTGTTACATTTAGCTAAAAAATAGACTGCGGAAACCCGAATAAAACACGGTCAAAACCGCATAAAACCGATAATTTTCGGCACGCGCTGTGTGCGCGCAACACGTGCACGCGTGTGCGTGCATGAGGAGCGCGTGACAGCCCCTCCTACAGTAAATTAGTTCCCGCGGCTATGTACCTTGGTATTGACTCATGTTCAGGACATAGGCCTATTGCAAAGTTTTATATTATGTGTGTTATCATTTTTAAGGGGATACTTTGAGCTTTCATTCAAGCCGGCCCTATTGTGAATGTATGTACAGTGGTCACTGGAGCTCTTCAAACCTTTAATAAAAAAAAGAAAATCTCCCACAATTTCCGTCTAAACCATATATTTTCTTCTGTTCTGTGGCATCAAGAAACATCAGAGACACAAAAAACAACAACTGGAATACTGACATGACCCTAAGGAATGGATTCAAGAAATGTATAATTTACCCGTAGTTCATTCTGAGGTGGTAATCTTCAGCCTCATCTTAAACAAGCACGTTTTAGGAGAAATAGACAGGTCAATAGGCCTTTATGAAATACCACTAAAACCTCCCTAAACATTGATACAAAAGGGTTTTCAATCGATTCTGGTACCTTTAGGCATGCTTGGGAACATCCCCAAAATCCAGGAAAATATTATTACCACATTTTCAAGATGGCACCCAAGATGGCTGCTGGGAGCTTTAAATGGTTTGATTTGAACCAGAAATCAGAGCTAACGATGCTTATAACGTGTCTGTCTGTCAGCCAACCAGAAACATGTTTTGAACGTTGGTGAAATGCATTTTGTCGTAGAGCCTGCCTACTCTATCTGTACATTTGTGCACGCACACACACACACACACACACACACACACACACACACAGGCATGGACAAATGCCATATCGGTATCCGCTCTATACCGGATCTCCAACCCGCAAAGTGAAATGATCCCCACTTCATTTAAGCATGTGGACATTGATGCGACTCATCGGATTTTGACAGCTGCCTTCTCCTCCTCGTTCCGGTCCGTTCCGGCCCACTTTCACCCCTACCTACATAGCAACCACACTAATTACTGAATTAAAAAAATAAATAAACTGGGTCTAATAAAGGCGTGGCATCTACCTGGATCTCTTCCATCATGGTAGTGTGGTCAAATTCATGACATCACTCTTGCCCAAATATGGAAGGGCGGCAGCCTGCGCACATCGGTGTTGTCAGGCATACACGGCAACCGGTTGTGTTGTGACTGAGGTCAGACCAGAGCTCTGCTCAGCATGTATAAGACTTGAAAACACTATTGAATTACATTTCATTCCACAGAGGCGGAGCATTCAGTTATCTTTCTCAGTGTCGTGAGAGAAGGAGATAGATAACTTAGGGAGTCAGAAAGAGGCTAAATAATTTGTCCATTACCCAACAGAACCTAAAACTCTGTTCCTATAACAGTCTATGTATAGATTCAGATTTGATGATGAACCGCCACTTCAGGAAGGAGTGTGGTCACAGTCCTCCCAGACTAAGTTCTGATTGTACATATTCCAGATCTAAGTCGAGCCATGGCAACCTCTATTCCCAAATGCCCATAAATGGACAGATCCCCTCATGCCAGCAAATCACCAGAATTGTAACCAGCCAGGAACAAGGAGACACAGATGAACCAAAATCTTCCAGTCATCAAAAGTTTACCAAGACTTTAACTCAACCAGGAGAAGTGAAGACACATCAGCTGACTTGTACAGGGAAGAAAACTCACACCTGTAAACAGTGTGACAAGAGCTTCAGTAAGTTGGGTCACCTGAAGAGTCACCAGCATGTACACACTGGAGAAAAACCTTTTCACTGTAAAGAGTGTGACAAGAGTTTCAGTCTGTTAGGTCCCCTGAAGAGACACCTGCGTATCCACACTGGAGAAAAACCTTTTCACTGTAAAGAGTGTGGCAAGAGTTTCAGTCAGTTGTGTCACCTGAAGAGTCACCAGCCTATACACACTGGAGAAAAACCTTTTCACTGTAAAGAGTGTGGCAAGAGTTTCAGTCAGTTGGGTCACCTGAAGAGTCACCAGCCTATACACACTGGAGAAAAACCTTTTCACTGTAAAGAGTGTGGCAAGAGTTTCAGTCAGTTGGGTCACCTGAAGAGTCACCAGCCTATACACACTGGAGAAAAACCTTTTCACTGTAAAGAGTGTGACAAGAGTTTCAGTCAGTTGGGTCACCTGAAGAGTCACCAGCGTATCCACACTGGAGAAAAACCTTTTCACTGTAAAGAGTGTGACAAGAGTTTCAGTCAGTTGGGTCACCTGGAGAGTCACCAGCGTATACACACCGGAGAAAAACCTTTCTATTGTAAACAGTGTGACAAAGCTTTTTTTCGCTTAAATGAACTGAAGATTCACCAGCGTATCCACACAGGAGAAAAACCTTTCCACTGTAAGCAGTGTGGCAAGAACTTTAGTGTGTTAGGAAATCTGAAGGCACACCAGCGTATCCACACCGGAGAAAAACCTTTTCACTGTAAAGAGTGTGGCAAGAGTTTCAGTCAGTTGGCTCACCTGGAGAGTCACCAGCTTATACACACTGGAGAAAAACCTTTTCATTGTAAAGAGTGTGACAAGAGTTTCAGTCTGTTAAGTCCCCTGAAGAGACACCTGCATATCCACACTGGAGAAAAACCCTTTCACTGTAAAGAGTGTGACAAGGATTTTTGTCGGTTAGATGAACTTAAGAATCACCAACGTATCCACACAGGAGAAAAACCTTTTCACTGTAAAGAGTGTGACAAGAGTTTCAGTGAGTTAGGACAACTGAAGATCCACCAGCGTATCCACACCAGAGAAAAACCTTTCCACTGTAAGCAGTGTGGCAAGAACTTTAGTGTGTTAGCGAATCTGAAGACACACCAGCGTATCCACACTGGAGAAAAACCTTTTCACTGTAAAGAGTGTGACAAGAGTTTCAGTCAGTTAGGTAACCTGAAGAGACACCAGCGTATACACACTGGAGAAAAACATATTCACTGTAAACAGTGAAAACCACCATCTGCACGATGGAGGGAGAAAGATAATGTGGTCTCACCGAAATATGTCTGTAGACTGATAAATGCAGGTTGTGCACGGACGGCCACCTGTTTTGTTCAGCCAGTGCAGCCCATTGGGAAGTGAGCGGTGATTTTTATGAGTTAATTTCATTAAGGACCATTATGTCACCCCCCTCCCCAAAAAAAAAGAAGTAAATCCAGCTATCCGGTTAGCTAATATGATTGATGATAGTTGTTGTGTTTTGTGTCTCTGACGTTTCTTCATTCCACAGAACTAAAAGAAAATATATGGTTTAGGAGGAAATTGTGGACAAAATTGGGTTATTAAAGTTTTTTACTTATCATTCATATTCACAAAAGGGTTTGAATTAAAGCTCCCCAAAGTGTCCCCTTAAAAATAATTACAAACATATAAACATATAATATACAACTTTGCAATATGTCCTGAACATGAGCCAATACCATGATATGCATGCAAATCCGCCTATAGAAGAAAATAATTAAATGTAATATATATATATATATATATATATATATATATATATGTATATGTATATGTATATATATATATATGTGTCACGGTTTGTTAGAGAAACAGTACGGTCGAGAAACGGAGCACTCGCCGTGCAGCACGGGGCGGAACAAGCGGTCGCCACAACAACGTCCTCCAGGCGGAGCCGCTCGATTGTCCACGACATTGCAAGCGGCGCTCGGGGGCGATTTCCGAACTTTTTGTGGCAAGTTTAGTTTGTCATACTCCCTAAATATGTTTGCACCGCTCACTTCGCACTGGTGAGATTTTTATTTTTATGAAATGACGGCTCTGGCTTTGGCCACCCATAGCTATGCAGTATCTAACGATTCTCTGTCTGTCTGTGGTTTATTTACTCTATGCATTGTGTTTATTTGTGCAAAATCACTGTGCACAGCATTTTCAGCTGACTTTCCCCACCAGACAGACAGACAGTGTCTCTATGCATTGTGTTTATTTGTGCAAAATCACTGTGCACAGCATTTTCAGCTGACTTTCCCCACCAGACAGACAGACAGACAGACAGACAGACAGTGTCTGCTGTACAGTTTGGTCTTGGCTTCTGTGGAGTTTTGACTTTCCATTGAAATTCATCACAGTAAAAACCAGCAGCCAAGAGCAAAGAGCAACACTCACAAAGTGAGAAAAACAACAACAACAGACAAACCAAAACTTTCCAGTGCTGCATTGTTTCGAAATACTGCCGCATGTGTCTGCAATGCATTCTAATGGTGGAAATACACAGTATTTATTACTTAACCACTTAAACCCATACTTAGTAAAAGGGACCTGAGTTGCAGTGGTTTAATGTAACTAATAGTCCATGGCAAATTCTAGTTGTGATTTTCTTATTCCAATACATCCCTAGATTACGTTTTGATATGATAGACCTTGCTGACTGGTAGCTAAATTGTTGTTATCAGCTGCTATAGTTACCGTCACCCATTGAAAAATGGCATTTTAGACACGGGTGCATACCTTGGTATTGGCTCATGTTCAGGACATATTGCAAAGATTTATACTATGTGTTTGTTATCATTTTTAAGGGGATTCTTTGAGCTTTCATTCAAGCCGGCCCTTTTGTGAATATTAGGGGTGTAACGATATAGTAACTGTATCGAAATATAATTTTTAACTTAAAATATCGAATTAGATCGAAATGAAAACAGCTCAAATTGAATCGTATCGTTTTATTTTGTATCGTATCGAATCGGCAAGGCAAAGAATCGATTGTATCGATACTACCTACTTGTGCATTGTATTTAGCATTTTTAAGAAGAAAAAATGAAAAGGAGGGGTTTAATTACTGTTCCTTTCCTAGTCCCCCCAGGAATCCGCGGAGAAAAAATCTTTATTCCAATCCTGATTCTGCGGAATTCTGCGGAGAGCATTTCTTGATTCCGCGGACATTAAAAAACAACCTGAAATGACCAGTTATCAAGCTAAAAATTATATAGTTCTAATAATCAAGTAAAACCCTTCATGAAATAGCTACAATTAATTGTAATTAGAAATAAAAATCTAATATTAAATCTATTATTTTTTAATTGCTATTGTTTTTAATAATTACTTTTTGTTGCAAAGACTATATTGTCATCCAAACCATGCCCATAGTAACCACGCGACTCATCAGATTTTGACAGCTGCCTTCTCCTCGTTCCGGACCGTTCCGGCCCACTTTCACCCCTGCCTATATAGCAACCACACTAATTACTGAATTAAAAAATAAAGGTGTGGCATCTACCTGGATCTCTTCCATCATGGTAGTGTGGTCAAATTCACTCAACTTAGGCAGTCAGAAAGAGGATAAATAAATTGTCCATTACCCAACAGAAATTAAAACTCTGTTCCTATAACGGTCCATCTATAGATTCAGATTTGATGATGAAACGCCACTTCAGGAAGGAGTGTGGTCACAGTCCTCCCAGACTAAGTTCTGATTGTTCCTACTCCAGATCTAAGTCGAGCCATGACAACCTCTATTCCCAAATTCCCATAAATGGACAGATCCCCTCCGAATTGTGCCAGCAAATCACCGGAATTGTAACCAGCCAGGAACAAGGCAGCAAGAGCCGTTGGCCGCCGCGTCCACGTCCATGGACGCGGGACGCGGCCGTGGGACGCGGGACTCGGCCGTGGGACGCGGGACTCGGCCATGGGACGCGGGACTCGGCCGTGGGACGCGGGACTCGGCCGTGGGACGCGGCCGTGGGACGCGGGACGCGGCCGTGGACGCAGACGGCCGGCCGTGGACGAGGCCATGAAAAAAAGGCCGTGAAAAAAGGCAGCGAAAAAAAAACAAATTGGGTGTCTATTGTATTTTTTGATGGAGAATTCAAATATGACCTTCTTTTTTGCATAGGACAACTCTAACCTGCATCAATTGGTATTTTATTATTGCCAATTGTACCCTATCCATCTAAAAAACAAATTGGATGTCTATTGTATGTATTTTTTGATGGAGAATTCAAATATTACCTTCTTTTTTTAGATGGGACAACTCTAACCTGCATCAATTGGTGCATCAACCTGCTATCTATCTATCAATCAATCAATCAATCAATCATCTATCTATCTATCTATCTATCTATCTATCTATCTATCTATCTATCAATCAATCTTATCTATCAATCTTATCTATCAATCTTATCAATCAATCAATCTTATCAATCAATCAATCTTATCTATCAATCTTATCTATCAATCTTATCAATCAATCAATCATATCAATCAATCAATCAATCAATCAATCAATCAATCAATCAATCAATCAATCAATCAATCTTATCAATCTATCTATCTATCTATCTATCTGTCAACCAATCTATCTATCTATCTATCTATCTATCAATCTCATATCTATCTATCTATCTATCTATCTATCAATCAATCTATCAATCTCATATCTATCAATCAATCAATCAATCAATCAATCAATCAATCTTATCTATCTATCTATCTATCTATCTATCTATCTTATCAATCTTATCTATCAATCAATCTTATCAATCAATCAATCTTATCAATCAATCAATCTTATCAATCAATCAATCAATCAATCTTATGAATCAATCAATCAGTCTGTCTGTCTGTCTGTCTGTCTGTCTGTCTGTCTGTCTGTCTGTCTGTCTGTCTGTCTGTCTGTCTGTCTGTCTGTCTGTCTGTCTGTCTGTCTGTCTGTCTGTCTGTCAATCTCATATCTATCTATCTATCTATCAATCAATCAATCAATCAATCTATCAATCTCATATCTATCTATCTATCTATCTATCTATCTATCTATCTATCTATCTATCAATCTTATCAATCAATCTTGTCAATATAGATAGATAGATAGATAGATAGATAGATAGATAGATAGATATATATATATGAGATTGATTGATATGATAGATAGATAGATTGATAGATAGATAGATAGATATGAGATTGATTGATACGATTGATTGATTGATTGATTGATTGATAGATAGATAGATATATAGATATATTTGAATTCTCCATCAAAAAATACATACAATCGAGATCCAATTAGTTTTTTAGATGGATAGGGTACAATTGGCAATTATAAAATACCAATTGATGCAGGTTAGAGTTGTCCTATCCCAAAAAGAAGGTAATATTTGAATTCTCCATCAAAAAATACATACAATAGACATCCAATTTGTTTTTTAGATGGATAGGGTACAATTGGCAATAATAAAATACCAATTGATGCAGGTTAGAGTTGTCCTATGCAAAAAAGAAGGTCATATTTGAATTCTCCATCAAAAAATACATAAACACCCAACTTGTTTTTTTTCACGGCCTTTTTTTCGCGGCCTCGTCCATGGCCGGCCGTCCCACGGTCGTCCCACGGCCGTCCCACGGTCGTCCCACGGCCGCGTCCCGCGTCCCACGGCCGAGTCCCGCGTCCCACGGCCGCGTCCCACGGCCACGTCCATGGACGCGCGGCGGCCAGCGGCTGTCTCTCGAACAAGGAGACATAGATGAACCAAAATCTTCCACTCATCAAAGGTTTACCAAGACTTTAACTCAACCAGGAGAAGTGAAGACACATCAGCTGACTTGTACAGGGAAGAAAACTCACGTCTGTAGACAGTGTGACAAGAGTTTCTGTAAGTTGGGTCACCTGAAGATTCATCAGCGTATCCACACTGGAGAAAAGCCTTTTCATCGTAAAGAGTGTGGCAAGAGTTTCAGTCAGTTGGGTCACCTGGAGAGTCACCAGCTTAAACACACTGGAGAAAACCTTTTCATTGTAAAGAGTGTGACAAGAGTTTCAGTCTGTTAAGTCCCCTGAAGAGACACCTTCATATCCACACTGGAGAAAAACCTTTTCAATGTAAAGAGTGTGACAAGGATTTTTGTCGGTTAGATGGACTTAAGAAGCACCAATGTATCCACACTGGAGAAAAACCTTTTCACTGTAAAGAGTGTGACAAGAGTTTCAGTGAGTTAGGACAACTGAAGATCCACCAGCGTATCCACACCGGAGAAAAACCTTTCTATTGTAAACAGTGTGACAAGAGTTTCAGTGTTTTAGAAAAACTGAAGATTCACCAGCGTATCCACACAGGAGAAAAACCTTTCCACTATAAGCAGTGTGGCAAGAACTTTAGTGTGTAATGTAATCTGAAGGAACACCAGCGTATCCACACTGGAGAAAAGCCTTTTCACTGTAAAGAGTGTGACAAGAGTTTCAGTGAGTTAGGTCACCTGAAGAGACACCTGCATATCCACACTGGAGAAAAACCTTTTCTCCAGTGTGGATATGTGAAAAACCTTTTCACTGTAAAGAGTGAGACAAGGATTTTTGTTGGTTAGATGAACTTAAGAAGCACCAACGTATCCACACAGGAGAAAAACCTTTTCACTGTAAAAGGTTTGACAATACTTTCAGTGTTTTAGGACAACTGAAGATTCACCAGTGTATCCACACCGGAGAAAAACCTTTCTATTGTAAACAGTGTGACAACCTTTTTATCGGTTAAATGAACTGAGAGATTCACCAGCGTATCCACACAGGAGAAAAACCTTTCCACTGTAAGCAGTGTGGCAAGAACTTTAGTGTGTTAACGAATCTGAAGGCACACCAGCGTATCCACAGATGCGCTGAAAAACTCTTTACTCTTTACAGTGAAAAACCTTTTCACTGTAAAGAGTGTGGCAAGAGTTTCAGTCAGTTGGGTCACCTGGAGAGTCACCAGCTATCCGATTAGCTAATATGATTGATGATAGTTGTTGTTTTTTGTGTCTCTGATGTGTCTGAAAGCTCAAAGTGTCCCCTTAAAAATAATACCAAACATATAAACATATAATATAAAACGTTGCAATATGTCCTGAACATGAGCCAATACCATGATATGCATGAAAATCCGCCTATAGAAGAAAATAACTAAATGTAATAGGCCTATATAACGTACTGATACATATCCACAAGTTTCCGCGGGAGTTTACTGGAGACTATCAGGACCAAACTTCCGGGTTTAACAGCAGACATACAAGCTCACGTCGCGTCGCAGATGCAACCCGTTGTGAGCTTGTAAATCGGCGGCGGAACCTCGGTGCAGACGTTTGCGCAATGCACTATGGGGCGTAGGAAACTCGTGGATATATGTGAGCCGGTGGAAAAATGGAAATTTTGGATTTTATGCTTTGGTTTGCTCTTGATTTATTGTGTGGTTTTGTGTCTTATTTTTATGATTTTTGAGTGAATATTGCTTTTATTAATTAATTTTGAGTTGCATGATGTTTTATTAGTGTTAAATTGCATGTATTAATCATTTTCTTTTCACCGACTCAAAATCAACCTGAACTGATTTATAATTGACCTGCACCTGTGTTTGGGGTGTGGCCACTTGAGGAGGAGCACTATAAGAAGCCAGTGGCAGAAGGACAGGAGAGAGAGCAGGAGAAGGTTGTGTTGGAGAGGAGAGGAGCAGAGCAGATACTGCTGGCTAGGGGCCGGTGCACAGAGCCGTTTCTGCCTCCACGGGGGCCCTAAGCGAGATTCTGGTTTGGGGGCCTCTGATTGGTGCATAGTGTGTGCCGGCGCATCGGGCGCCGGCAAAAAATTTGGGCTGTTTGAAGGTAGAATTAGAGGAATATTAACATTAGGATTAGACTGTTGTAATGTCCAGTGGCGTAGGGTAGTCATGACAGTTACAGGGGTGTAGTGTAAGTTTAAGAGTTGTCAAAAGCCACGAGGGTAGTCCTGAACACACATCCAACATGATCAAGTGGAGAGAACTTGATCTACGCCTACATCGTGGACAGACGCTTGACCATCCATGCTCAGATGTTTTGGTTGAGCTATGGAGTGAGTCTGTTGTTCTTAGTGCAACAGGGAATCTATTCTAGGACAAGTTGACTTTTGACCTGTTTTTTTAGCGAGGGTTCTGTCAGCATCTAAAATAATAATAATTTTAAAAAGTATACTATGGCTTGGCCGACTACTTGGTCATTATACAATGTCATCATTCAACTGATCAATGTGCATCCATACTGCCCAGTATGCCCATACTATTTTATTTGATATTTAATCAATAGCTATTAGTCAATGCCAATACCTTGCTTTCCATCTTGCATCAGTGCATTACTTATAAAAGTATCAATACTGCAATATAGAAATACTCTGCTACTAAAGTCCACAATTGAAAATGTACTTGAGTAAAAGTATGAAAGTGTTGTCATCAACATGTACTTCAAACCAACAGTAAAAGTACAAAATGTTTGAGAATAGAAGATCTACAAGCTTGTAGATCAACTATTCTCAAATCCCAAGGTAAAACATAGGGCTAAATATAATATAATATGTTAATATAATATTACAATTAATGTCTGCAAACAAAGTAACTAAAGTTTTCAAATTATTGTGTAGTGGTGGAGTAAAAGTACAATATTTGGATCCAAGAGATGTAGTGGAGTAGAAGTAGAAGTATAGGAAAAATTAAAATACACAAGTAAAGTAGCTACAAATACCTAAAATTGTACTTAAGTACTTAGTTACTTTATACCTCTGTATACACACACACACACACACACACCTCAAAATCTCACATTCACAAGCAGCAGCAGCAGCTGCAGCACCAACAACAAACAAACTGGACCTAAAAAACCAACCAAACAAAATCAGAAACAAAATCACAACTGTAGTCGCTGACTGCAGCGAGTCAGACAGGCAGCAAGTGATGATGAGAAAGATCAGATTACACAACAGACGCCAGCACGCAACAACGTGGCTGAGACGCACAACACAGCAAGTTAAACAACACAGAGTGCAAGTTGAATCTTTATTTACCTGATTGCTGCTGCCTGCAGTTCTTTTTTTCGTATCCAGATAGATAAACGCGCTTCATTACGTGTCAAACGCTAAGTCGCTAAAACCGAAACAAACACACTGTCACGTCACAGCTGTGAGCCTGTGAGACACTGCACTCAGAAAGAGGGCCGGGTTCCCAAAGAGTGTACAAGTAAAGCACAGTGCTGTGACACAGTGACAGCCAATCAGAAGACGTCTCTGATTCAGAGATGTCTGAATCAGGAAAGATGGCAGTAGACTGCCTGCGCTACACTCAGTGCGCTTTGCGCTGTTTCTGATCAAGGTTGGTACATTCTTTTCAGCATCGCGGGGGGCCTTTTGACGGCGGGGGCCCTACGCATTGTGCGTAGTGTGCGTGTACGGCCCGCCGGCACTGCCGGTGCACACCAGCTGGGGGTCAGTGGCAGCCATGTGAGTCAACCTGAGATGGGCTGTAAGTGCCATGAGAGCCATGCCTTTGACAACTGTAAGAGCCACGGCCACGACCCTCGGAGAGTGTGCCCGGCCTGGCCCAGGGGCTGCCCAGAGACGAGATGAGAGACGAGAGAGACCAGATACGAGAGGATCACACCGTGCCCTGTGGGGGACCAGAGAGGGAAGACGCCGACCCGAGTATCGAGGTGTATCCACCGCAGCGCCAGAGCTTTATGCTCTGGCTGTCGGTAAGTCTCAGACTAAAACGATACTCGAGATCCCAGGACGTGTGTGATAGAGCTAGAAGTACTGTACAGTAGAACCGGTGATCTGGCGTCTTCCTTGTCCTCCACAGGATACCTGGAGCTGCTGGTGTGCTGCTGAGTGTTGCCTGGTCATTGAAGTCCCCCCTCCTCCACCATTGCCCACGGACTGGTTTTTAATCTCTGTTTTGTTTTTATTATCCTAGTTATAAGGGCCCTTTTAAATAACATTTTCATAGTTGGTTTTATTGTTGCTTGGCTATTTTAGATGCCCTTGTATAGGGAAATAAACTTTGTTATACCTTTTGATACATTTGCCTCTATTCAGTTTTTGCCTTTTAACCCAAGTTATCCACGAACCTGTGTTGCCTTTTAATACATTTTACATTTTAACTGAGGACCAGACCTCTGACCAAAAGGTGGCGTTGTCGGCGATTTTAATTAAGTTAAAAGCACCTTTGCACTTTATTTCTTACTTATATATTTTATTATTTAAATTATAAGTTAATACTTCTTTTATTGTGCATTTTGGTGTTTTTAACGAGTGCCACATATATATATATCTTTATATATCTTATATATCTTTATATATCAGTAGGAAGAACACATATATATATATATATATATATATATATACAGATCGCGTTAGACCGGTAATTGCCAGATTTGACAGATTTGTTATGGCCAAGACCGGAAAATAAAATTCCTCCCGGACATTCTGACCGATTGAAAAACCAATGGTCATTTATTATTATCGCTGTCTGAAATCTCAGACACTCTGCTCTGAGCTCTCTCTGTCTCTCACTCACTCGCTCACCCGCTCTCCCGCTCTCTCTCGCAATGCATGTAAAGCCATGGGAATTAAGGAGTGCACGCACGGTCAAAAATCAACCCATATAAACAGACATTACCCTTTACAATTGATTGAAGTTCTTTGTGAGGAGATGGAGTGGAGACAGTAGGAAGAACACCACCAAAGTCTTTTAAACTCTCCCAAAGTTGCATAACGTGCACATGGACGCACTGACACCACTCGACATGGTATTGTATTGTTGGCATGAAACATGATGCAACAGATGCAACAGATCATGCAATCATTTTATGCATTAAAATCATAGGCGATTCTAGCCTAACCCTAACCCTTCTATCAGGGGGTGCAAGACAGACCGAGTACTTCTATGACCACATGCGCACGCGTGCGAAAACAATTGCGTCTTTTAGCGGTTTTGTCCTGTTGTTTTAACTGATTTCTGCGGTTTATTTTTTACCCAAATGTAACACAATATAAACAAAAAAAAAAGTGCAAAACAGGTGCTTCTTTTTCTAGACACCATGAGCAAATGTCTATAGCATTTATTTCCTGCAATCATCCTTATTACACAATGAATTGCAGCCTCCGGTTTTTGGCACTTGCATACTGATCAATTATTTGCTACAGTTTAATTTTGTGTTCTTTCTCAATCTGTAAAGTGCCTATATGGTGTTAATCTCACAGACCACCCATAGTGCCTGCCGAGTCTGCCAACAACAGAAATACTTGCCCCTCCACCTCTCTTTTTGCGCACATTTTACAAACCATGATCACAGTTTTATTTAATAATTATAAAATAAAGTTACATTACAATAAAAAAGTAAAAGAATATATATATATCAAAATGGCCGCCTGGTGGCCAGGGGGTGCAAGTGCACCCATAGACACCCCTTAATATCGCCTATGATTAAAATGATCATGTCCGGTATTTTTTTCAGATGTCCGGTAAATGTTAATCATGCCGGTACCCTAACACAAGTCTTCTTAAAACCGAACCGGGAATTGATCCTACCTCCTGGGAGCGGGGGGGCCAGAGGCTGGTCTGGAGGAGCTGGACCTGTTGACAGAAAAATGCTTAACTTAGATGTTACGCAACACACAAGTCTTCAGAAAACTGGAACGGGAATTGCTCCTACCTCCTGGGAGCGGAGTGGCCATATCTTGGTCAAGGTTAGCTGGACCTGTTGACACAAAAACGATTAACATAGATGTTATGCAACACACAAGTCTTCATAAAATTGGGCCGGGAATTGAACCTACCTCCTGGGAGCGGGGGGGGGCCTGAAGCTGTTCAGGAGGAACACACAAGCAACACACAAGTCTTCTTAAAACTGGTACGGAGGAATGAACCTACCTCCGTAAGTATTCTTACAATTTGAAGAGTAATTGTAAATGTCTTACCTAACCCTTTGAGGTTTTTGATCCTTGGATTCAATTGCTTTAGGCCCTGCCTTCTTGGCTCGTCCCCCTCCTTCTCCTCTTCCTTGTCCACCTCATTTTCCTCCTGACCCTAATCCTAACCCTAACCCTAACCCTAACCCTAGGACACCTTTTACCCTTACTAAATCTGAAATAAAGGCCTTTTTAGACCCTGACATCGTGATTTGACCTCTTTCTAAAGGTCATAGAGAGTTGGGACCTGCACCATGCGACTCGGCGTGGTCGAAATAGGGAGGAAGGGTTGTTAGAAAAAATCTAAAAAAATCAGATTAAAAATGTGTCTCGACAATAAAAATATACGGCGCCACCCTGTGGGCACAGCGTTGGCTCCTCGGGAAAACTAGGGTATGTCCTGGATAGCAGAGAACTGGTAGCTATCCCCAAACGTTGAATGGACGCTGTGAGTCTTTCCACTGCAGAGTTACGGGCAAAAGAGTTTGAAAAAAGCAGTTTTCTACAGTTTTCTCCTTCCGTTAAGCAATTTTCGGTAATTTCCTCACTCTTTGGAACAGAGGTTCGGACAGGAGAGGTTGACAGCCCCTAGACAGGATTGGTAGTTAGATTCAACTTCCTATGCATCCGTTCCATGCCTTGTTAATCCCTCTGGGCCCCGCGGGTTCCCGCCGGGGGGCTTTATATATAATTTATTTGTAAATTTTTAATCTAGACCTTAGGGACCCAAAAAAGTGTAACTACAAATCATTACCATTCAACTCCAAATCGTCTGAAACATGCTCCTAGCTGGTTTCTGGGAGTAATTTTTTTGAAAAGTCAGTCACGCCCCCTACACCTTTATATTAATCATAAAATCAGGAATATCCTTCTGCTTTAAACAACAATGGATCTATATGTTTTTAAGAACGCCACATCCGATAAAAAATGTCACGTGACCCTAGGACACCTTTTACCCTTGCTAAATCCAAAATCTTATACCCATATAGACAGGGATAACGGTGGAAAAACCTGATTAAAGGGTGTACCAAACTTTTCTCAATTGATTCTTATGTATTTTTTCCTGTAGAATCCATTTCTGCAATATACATTTTTATATCGCGCATAATTAATGAGATAATTAGCATTTTTGACTAATTATGCTAATTATCTCATTAATTATGCACAATACAACAATATACTTTGCAGAAATGGATTCTACGGGAAGAATTACGTAAAGGTCAGCTGAAAAAAGTGTGGTAAACCCTTTTATCAATTTTTGATGAATTCTTTCCCGTTCTTTCTGCCCATGTGTCAAATTATTTGTAACATGGGTGGAAATGACAGGACAAACCATATTTAAAAAATGATAAAAGGGTTTACCAAACTTTTCTCTGTTGATTCTTATGTATTTTTTCCTGTAGAATCCATTTCTGCAATATGCATTTTTGTATTGTGCATCATTAATGAGATAATTAGCATATTTGAAGCATATTTGACATATGAGGGGAAATAACAGGAAAAACATATAACAATTTGATAAAAGGGTTTAACAAACTTTTCTCAGTTGATTCTTATGTATTTTTTCCTGTAGAATCCATTTCTGCAATATACATTTTTGTATTGTGCATCATTAATGAGATAATTAGCATATTTGACACATGGGCGGAAATAACAGGGCAAACCCTATAACAATTTGATAAAAGGGTTTAACAAACCTTTCTCAGTTGATCCGTATGTATTTTTCCCTCTAGAATCCATTTCTGCCATGTACATTTTTGTATTGTGCATATTTAATGAGATAATTAGCATAATGACACATCGGTGGAAATAACAGGGCAAACCCTATAACAATTCTTTCAATGGACTACAGTACTCTTAGGTACAGTAGAGTACATTAAAGTACAGTACAGTAAGGTACAGTACAGTACAATGCAGTACGGTACGGTACAGTAGAGTACAGTACAGTAAGGTACAGCAGAGTACAGTAAAGTACAGTAAAGTACAGTAGAGTACAGTTGAGTACAGTACAGTAAGGTATAGCAGAGTACAGTAAAGTACAGTAGAGTACAGTTGAGTACAGTACATTAAGGTAAAGTGCAGTAAGGTACAGTCAATTACAGTACAGTAAGGTACAGTAGAGTACTGCGAAGTACAGTACAGTAAGGTACCGTACAGTAGAGTACAGTTGAGTACAGTACAGTAAGGTAAAGTGCAGTAATGTACAGTCAAGTACAGTACAGTAAGGTACAGTAGAGTACTGCGAAGTACAGTACAGTAAGGTACAGTACAGTACAGCGCATTAAGGTACAGTAAGGTAAAGTACAGTAAGGTAGGGTACAGTACAGTGGAGCGGTGAATCTGAGCAGCTATACCGTGTGTACTGTACTGTACCTTACTGTACTTAACTGTAATTTAATGTACTGTACTTGACTGTACACTACTGTACCTTACTGTACTTTACCTTACTGTACTGTACTCAACTAACTCTACTGTACTTTACTGTACTGTACTTTACTGTACTCTGCTGTACTTTACTGTACTGTACTCTACTGTACCGTACCGTACTGTATTGTACTTTACTGTACCGTACTGTACCACACTGTACTGTACTTTAATGTACTCTACTGTACCTTACTATACCTTACTGTACTCTACTTTACCTTACTGTACTTTACTGTACTCTACTGTACCTTACTGTACTGTAATCTACTGTACCTTGCTGAACTGTATCTTACTGTACTGTACTCTACTGTACTTTGCTGTACTGTATCTTACTGTACTATACTCTACTGTACCTTACAGTACTTTACCTTACTGTACTGTACCGTACCTTACTGTACTGTAACTTACTGTACTCTACTGTACCTGTTACAGTACTGTAGTCCATTGAAATAATTGTTATAGGGTTTGCCCTGTTATTTCCACCGATGTGTCAAATATGCTAATTATCTCATTAAATATGCACAATACAAAAATCTACATAGCAGAAATGGATTGTACAGGAAAAAATACACAAGGATCAACTGAGTAAAGTTTGTTAAACCCTTTTATCAAATTGTTATAGGTTTTTTGTGTTATTTCCCCTCATATGTCAAATATGCTTCAAATATGCTAATTAACTCATTAATGATGCACAATACAAAAATGTATATTGCAGAAATGGATTCTACAGGAAAAAATACATAAGAATCAACAGAGAAAAGTTTGGTAAACCCTTTTATAATTTTTTAAATAGGGTTTGTCCTGTCATTTCCACCCATGTTACAAATAATTTGACACATGGGCAGAAAGAACGGGAAAGAATTCATCAAAAATTGATAAAAGGGTTTACCACACTTTTCTCAGTTGATCTTTATGTAATTCTTCCCGTAGAATCCATTTCTGAAAAGTATATTGTTGTATTGTGCATAATTAATGAGATAATTAGCATAATTAGTCAAAAATGCTAATTATCTCATTAATTATGCGCGATATAAAAATGTATATTGCAGAAATGGATTCTACAGGAAAAAATACATAAGAATCAATTGAGAAAAGTTTGGTACACCCTTTAATCAGGTTTTTGCACCGTTATCCCTGTCTAATACTTACCCGACCAGCTCGCTCCTCCTTACCTATAACACCTTTAACCAAGTTAAAATACCTCATATTTCTCTAGTTACATAAAACTTATCTGCCTACTATACTTACCCTCACCTACCTTTCCTATACCTATACTTACCCGTCCAGCTTGCCCTCCTTACCTATAACAACTTTGTCTTAGTTAAAATACCTCATATCTCTCTAGTTACCTAAAACTTATTCGCCTACCATACTTACCCTTACCTACCTTATACCCATACTTACCCGACCAGCTAGCTCCTCCTTACCTATAACACCCTTAACAAAGTTAAAATACTGCATATCTCTCTAGTCACCTAAAATGTATCCGCCCACCATACTTACCTCTACCTACCTTCTTATACCCATACTTACCCGACTAGCTCGCTCCTCCTCACCTATAACACCTTTGACAAGGTTAAAATACCTCATGTCTCTCCAGTTACTCAAAACGTATCCGCCTACCATACTTACCCTTACCTACCTTTCTGATACCCATACTTACTCGACCAATTCGCTCCTCCTTACTCATAATACCTTGAACAATGGTATAGTAACAACCCTACTGGTATACTGTCGTACCCTAATTAGTTCAACTCGGTGATACAGACTAAAAACGTAAAACCCTTGCTCGCGGTTCGCTAACGTCTTTCCCCGGTCATTTTCCCCAGTCACATGATGGAGATGGATATCTCGCGAGGAACCCGGGCCCTACCGGACACTGGGGTGTCCTTTTTTTGTCCACTTGCGGACCCCTGACCGGTTAGCGGAAGTGGAAACGGCCCTAAAGGGAACACACCTTCCCCCCAATCTCTGGGACGAAATCACAGAACTCAATAAGAAGTTCTCCCCGTCTAACCCCACCCAGGCAGTGAACAGCCGCCTCAACAAGGCGGCGGAAGAATGGTTATCTTCCCTCAATACGATAACTAGAGACCATTACAGGGAGTCCCTCTCGGGCACCCTTAGATCTCTATCGAGGATAACTACCAGCATTCCCTGGAGGGTTTGGAAGGAAGTTTGCTCTCATATGGATAAGTCCTTCGTACATGGCCTTTCTGAGGACCTGGAGAGTAGGGCCCTAGCCTTAATCCCTTCGGACATCCGCCCGACACCCCCTAGACGGCTGCTATCACCCGCACTACCTCCCCTTCCCCCTGGGCCACAAGCCCCACCTCCTGGAGTCCAGCCCCTGAACTCCCCAGGGAGAGCCCCTGCTCATAACTCTAAAGCTCCTAGGAACCTCCCTCCTAAGCCTCATAGAGGTCTGCCAGCCTTGGTGCAGTCCCCTAGGACGGAGCCCTCTCCGGGTCCATCGTTTGGGCCGAATCGTCAACCCGTTAGCGCAGGCCCACCAGAGCACCAGGAACCCCGTGGCCCACCGTCCGAAACACGGTCCCAAGGCCCCCCATTACACACCACACATCATCATGATAATGATAAGGCCTCCTGGTCCCTCACACCAACAAGACCTATCATTCTAATGGGTGATTCAAACAACAAACTGATCCCGGAAATCAGAGACCTCAGGGTCCAAGTCGATGCGTATCCTGGCGCGACCCTGGTACACGCGATATGCATCCTGGAAAAGATCCCCTACCCTTGCCTTCACACGGAGAAGGTCGTACTGTCCTTTGGACTAAACAACAGGTCCAGGGGTACACCCTCCACCTTGGACGGGTATCTCAAGACCCTAATCCGTCAGGCCTCCAAGGCTTTCCCCAAAGCCTCAATATACGTCCCCATGATTGCCTGTTCCCCCAACCTCCCCGACTCAGAGGTGGAACGCATTGGCTTCCTCAACCGGTCCATCAAACAACTGCAACATATCCCCCCTCTCCCAGCCTCAGAATTCTCTACCCAAAGGGATAATATCCACTGGACCAACCATACGGCAGGAGCCATGCTGCAACACTGGAGGCGCCATTTAAACTCCAGAGCCCCCTCCCCACGGCTGGCACGGGAAGGGGCGAGGTATTAAATCTGTCGGCAATGACCACCCTCTCCCCGGCCCAAATCTCGCTACTTTCTAAAGGCCTCTCATTCGTCCCCACCTTGAATACGACACCGGGATTGGATCATAGGGACTTACTTGAAGATGTCCAGACATATCACCGCAGCCTCAAGCTGGCGGCCTTTTTCAATGACAACCCCACGGAACACAACCCGGTCCGGGCCCCACTCATACCCAAATCTACTTGGGAGCCAAAACTCCCCCAAGTACCCAAACCCATTAGGACCCTTATTAAAAAGGACATCGCTGCGATTAACGCCCTCCCACCCCCTACCCCTGCATCCCACAACCTCTCAAAGGAGGAGGTAGAGGCCCTAAAGGCTTTAAAACAGGATCACCAGCTGGTGATTAAGCCGGCCGACAAAGGCTCAGTGGTAGTCATTATGGACCGAGCCAACTATATAAGGGAGGCGGAGAGACAGTTGTTTGATACCAATTATTATTCGAAAACCCCAGGACCAAATTTTGATAAGGCAGCATCTGAAATCAAAGATACCTTACACTCCCTCCACCAATCGGGCTTCCTGTCAGACAAACAACTGACCTATCTTCAAGGCACAGAACCCCCCAAGGCTCGAACAATCTATTTCCTGCCAAAAATCCACAAGGATCCCTCCTCATGGCCTGTCCCGCATATAATACCAGCTGAGAGACCTATTGTCTCGGATTGTGGCAGCGAGACCGACAAGGTTTCGGAATATTTGGATAGTTTCCTGAATCCTTTGTCCACCCTACACCCTAGCCATATCAAAGATACATATGATTTCATTTCCAAAGTTAAAACAATTCCCCTCAACGCCTCAGACTTCCTATTTACCATTGACGTAGACTCATTGTATACTAATATTGAATCCACCCTAGGTCTGGCGGCAGTCCAAAAAGCCTTCCAGGCCCACCCCCAGCCCGACAGACATGATGCCCTGGTTTTGAACCTCCTAGCCACTGCCCTTAATACCAACGAATTCGAATTTGAGGGTCAAACATATCTGCAGACCAAAGGTGTGGCCATGGGCAAAAAATTTGCTCCAGCCTTAGCAGATATTTTTATGGCGGAGAGGGAGGCTGAGGCGTTAAGGAAATGCCCCCTCCAGCCGTCGGCCTATTTTAGGTATTTGGACGACATTTGGGGGATATGGCCCCACTCAAGAGAGGAGTTCACTCAATTCATGTCCATCCTCAATTCCAATTCGGCATCCATTTCCCTCAAATACACCCTTGATCCCCATTCGGTCAATTTCCTGGACACCATCACCTTTAAAGGTCCAACTTTCCCAGCCACCCCACACCTTGACATCAAGGTCTTTTTTAAGCCCACCGACACCCATGCCCTTCTCCACAAATCAAGCTACCACCCCCCGCACACCTTCAAGGGTCTGGTTAAATCTCAGTTATTGAGATTCAGCCGCATTTGCACCCGAGAGGCAGACTTTGAGGAGGCCACGGCCATCCTGTTTGAGGCACTCAGAACCAGGGGTTATTCCTGGACCTTACTTAGGCAGGCCAAAGCCACATTCAGAGAGACAAGGCCCCCGCGTATGGAACCCCTCCTCCCCCTGATTTCCACCTTCAATAGCACGGCCATCCAGGCCAACAGGGCCATTAAGGAAAATTTCACACAGGCGAACCTTCCCCCACAGGTATTGGACAACCATAGAATCATCTCAGCCTTCCGTCGCAACCCCAATCTGAAAGACCTACTGGTCCACAGCAGGCTCCCAGCCGTAAATCCTCCTCGCCGTCCTGAACCCCACCCACACTTCCTCCAACAACATCCCCTCAAAAGTGGAGGAACCGTGATTAGGATCCCACGTCGAGCCTCCATCAGAGACTCTAACCTGGTTTACCTAATTAAATGCCGCCAATGCCGTATTCGTTATGTGGGTGAGACAAAAAACTCACTTCAGACACGCTTGGCCCAGCACCTTTATAACATTAACAACCACCTCAAGTCCGATACGGCCCTAGTTACCCACTTCCTGTCACATGGCCCCCACAACCTCCACATTCTGGTCCTACAGCATAATCCCCAGTGGTCCCCTGCACAAAGGAAGAGGCAGGAATATCTCTGGATCCAACGGCTCGGTTCTAGGACCCCTAAGGGGCTCAATGAGCGTTAGCCCTATCCCATCACCGACCCTGGTCAATCTCGCCCTGCCTGGCACCCTATTCTTAACTTGATCTTGGACCTTGAACCCTTGGACGGTCACATGGAACTTTAACCCTTGTGTTTTGATGTTTGGGATCCCTAAGGAACCCCACCAGGATAGGGGTATCTAATTTCCAGATATGAATATGGACCTTGTCTGATCATCATACAGTTTCCAGTGGGCTGTTTTTGTGTATATATTGTAAATAACTAATATAATGACCAATTGTACCTTTTATTCTGATATTATTCTTTATTGTCAAATTAAAATCCTTTTTGTGTTTTTTTTCCTTTACACACCCTTCCATAGAACCCTATATATAGTTATTATCATCTTTAATCCAATATTAATGTCCTTTTTATTGGTCGGGTGTTGTACATTAAGTGTTATTCTATATTGATGTTTTGATCCTCTGAATGGTTTAATAAACGTAGTTGTGACCCCAATTGGATTGGTTATTTCACATTTAAAAACCCGGGTTTTCTACACTAGGTACTATATGAGGTTGGTCACTCTTACGAACTTATCCAATACTTTAACCTTTACTTCTTACTGAGGTCCACTTTAGCTTATATCTCCACTTACCACTTACCTATACTTTAGCTTTAACCCTAATTCTAACTCTAAACCTGTTAATAGATTTTAACCCTAACTCCCATATAATTATCGGCTCAGGGCGTGTATCGTGCGCTTGCCCAGGCCTTACGGCCTGGGCATATATATAACGATTGCATCCACCACGGCTTCGTAACTCGCGCGGCGCTCCGCCGGCCGCGTGGACCTGGCCCGCCCTTCGCGGGCACTCGCGCCTGCGACGCTCGGGCGCGAAGGGACAGGGCCAAGGTCCGCTGGCCTTCGCGCCGCTTGTAATGTCGTGGACAATAACTTCTATACATAACTCCAACCCTAACCCCAAAACCCTAGGTCCATAACCCTAACCTTAGACCCTTACCCTCTCCCTAATCCTAACCCTAACCCTAACCCAAACCCTAACCCTAACCTTAGCCCTAATCCTAACCCCAACCCCAACCCCAACCCCAAACCCCAAACCCCAACCATAACCCCAAACCCTAACCCTAACCCTAACCCAAACCCTAACCCTAACCCTAACCCTCCCTTTCCCCCTTCCCTCCCCCTCTAACCATAAACCTAACCCTAACTCTACCCCCAACCCTAAACCTAACCTCAGTAAACCTTATCTCAGTAACTAACCTGCCTTACGCTAAGTAACTAACCTGCCTTACGCTAAGTAACTAACCTGCCTTACGCTAAGTAACTAACATGCCTTACGCTAAGTAACTAACCTGCCTTACGCTAAGTAACTAACCTGCCGACGCTAGTCGGAACAGCAGATAGTCGGGATAGTGAGTGGACCCTGTACTTAACCCCAGGTTCTGACCCTATCCAACACCAATCTAACCCTAACCCTAACCCCTGATAAGGGACCTTAGACCTAGTACCTCCTGTTCCTGGGTAATCTCCAACTTAACTCATACTTCCCATATTCTACCTGACCGGCATGGCGTGTATCGTGCGCTTGCCCAGGCCTCACGGCCTGGACATAAATATAACGATTGCATCCACCACGGCTTCGTAACTCGCGCGGCACTCCGCCGGCCGCGCGGCCCTGGCCCGCTCTTCACGGCCACTCGCGCCTGCGGCGCTCGGGCGCTCAGAGCAGGACCAAGGTCCGCTGGCCTTCGTGCCGCTTGTAATGTCGTGGACAATAACTTTGAAAAAATTCCCTAACCCTAAGACTTACCCTAATACTTACCCATATTCGACCCTATTTCTACCCCCTAACCCTAAATCAGTATCCTAACCTGAACTCTTACTTTAGTCCATAATCCATACCTAACCCTAGCTCTAACCCTAAACCTCTCCCCCTCCCCCTCCCACCTCTCCTTCCCCCCCCTCCCCCCCCCCCCCCTCCCTTTCCCCTTTTCCTTCCCCCTCGAACCCTAACCCTAACCCTAACCCTAACCCTAACCCTACACACTCGTTTGGAATATCGGATGTGACCGTTGGAATATCGGATGTGACCGTTGGAATATCGGATGTGACCGTTAGAGTGTAAGGGTTGAAACCCCCTCCCTCCCCCTCCCCTCGCCCTAACCCTAACCCTTGACACTGTGGGTTGACGGTGGCCTCCCGGCTTCCCCTCTGTCAGGGTTGAAACTCCCTCCCCCTCCCCCTCCCCTCCCCCTAACCCTAGCCCTTGACACTGTGGGTTGACGGTGGCCTCCTGGCTTCCCCTCTGTCAGGGTTGAAACCCCCTCCCTCCCCCTCCCCTCCCCCTAACCCTAGCCCTTGACACTGTGGGTTGACGGTGGCCTCCTGGCTTCCCCTCTGTCAGGGTTTAACTCTTACTCCTTCCCTCCACCTCTTCATCTCAATTTTAGTCTATCCTCTTTCCTCCGAACCTTCTGTTTGGGTCTACATGGAATTGGCGGGGTAAGTCCTGGTCTTTCACGTAGTCTTGAGTATATGGGCGTGCACTACATACCTCTGGCCTAGGGGACTGCAGGCAATAACCGATTATTGCATTGGACATGTTCAGAAAATTTGCTTGTGGTCTGCCAATCACCGGTTTGTTCCCCAGGGGACGGCTCTGCCCTCAAAAAACCTAACCCTCAGTAAAACTATGCCTGAACCTAACCCTAATCCTAACCTCAGTAAAATTATTCCTAGTTCCCCGAAGGAGGCGGCGCCTGCTCCACCTTGTGCACAAAAACGAGCGCTCCTGTTATCAATCTAACTGAATCTCAAACTAACTGTGACATATATAGATATTGTGGTGTCTCGCTACGGAACACTGCCAGGTAAACACGTCACCAGAGAGAGAGAGTGGCACGAAGGCAGAGCGAGCCCAAGAGGACCGCACCTACCGCTTGGAAGCGTCATCAACGGACGGTGTGTGTGCAGACGTGCGATCTGGCGGTAAGGCGAGCTCACCACTATTTCCCACTCAATGTTTCCCTGTATGAGACTGTGTTACTGACATTACCCTGTCCTCCTCCCATAGGCAACCATGGTGCACAAATAACCCCTGATCACGAGCGTACAGAGAAATGCATGGAACTGGCAAGGAAGAAGCCCCGTTTAAATTTAGGCCTGGGATTATTGAATGCTTTAACTATTGAAAAATAGCAGATATACAAGCTCACAGCGCGGCACCGAGTGCTGCGCTGCGAGCTTGTAGATCTGCTATTTTTGAAAAAGTCGTGAAAATGTGTCAAATGTTTGAATATTGTATTTTTAAAGCGAACATTTGTAACTCAGATTCTGCTTCTAGGTGGTTCCTGGAACTAAATATTTTGAGATAGGGGTCCGTGGCCAAATACATATACTTTTGGGGGTCCTTCACATGAAAAGGTTTGAGAACCACTGTCATAGTAGTCTCTCAAGAACAGACTGAGCTCCAGTTAAGTGACTCACTTTGCTTTGACGATGCTGATTGCTGACATAGAAACAGGTTTTTCAAAAAAACCTTTAAAGGATTCAAAAGCCACTTATAGAATCAGGTCAAAATTGGGTCAAAATTCAAATTGCCGAGTGCCGCGCTGCGAGCTTGTATATCTGCTATTTTTTAATAGTTAAAGCATGAAATAATAATACACAATATAGTGTACCCGTTCTGAATGGGTTAAATGGCCCATATACTCACCGTGCTGGACCTAACCTAAGTACCTACCTTTTGAACTTACCTTACCTGGCCCGGTCCAGGAAGAAGAAGACCTGATCCTGAAATATAAAATTGTTATTATTATTTAATCGTTAACCTTATTCTCTTTTTCCTCAGGGAGTATACCGAGGCGTTCCCAAGCCAGTTTGGAGATATAATCCTTCCATCTGGTCTTTGGTCTGCCACAGGGTCTACTCCCTGTGGGACGTGCATCGAGGACCTTCCTAGGAAGGCGCTCGGGGGGCATCCGTACTAGATGCCCGAACCACCTAAGCTGACTCCTTTCCAAGTGTAGGAGCAGCGGTTCTACTCCAAGTCTCTCTCGGGTGACTGAACTTCTCACCCTATCTCTAAGTGAGATACCAGCCACCCGTCTGAGGAAACTCATTTTGGCCGCTTGCACCCGTGAACTTATACTTTCGGTCATGACCTTTAGCTTTCACATTAAACCTCATAATCCAGTTATTTTATTCATATTTCCTCCATCTCTGAATGATTAATCTGATTTTAGATGGACACTTACTGTATACACATTTCCCTTCTGCAACCATTCATGAATCACTTTAAAACTGGCCTCCCTATTTTGAGCATACCATTATGAGTGACGTTTTATTTTTTTTTGTTCTTTTTTCAAAAATATAGCTGAGTGATGCGATGTGTCATGAGCTTGTAAATCGGCTATTTTGTTTGGCGTTCACTTTTTTGCCATTCTCTATTTTTTTCTTTTTTTTAATGAAATGACGGCTCTGGCTTTGGTCCCCCATAGCTATGCAGTATCTAACGATTGTCTGTCTGAGATTTATTTACTCTATGCATCGTGTTTATTTGTGCAAAATCACTGTGCACAGCATTTTCAGCTGACTTTCCCCACCAGACAGACAGAGAGTGTCTGCTGTACAGTTTGGTCTTGGCTTCTGTGGAGTTTTGACTTTCCATTGAAATTCATCACAGTAAAAACCAGCAGCCAAGAGCAAAGAGCAACACTCACAAAGTGAGAAAAACAACAACAGACAAACAAAAACTTTCCAGTGCTGCATTTCGAAATACTGCCGCCTGTGTCTGCAATCCATTCTAATGGTGGAAATACACAGTATTTATTACTTAACCACTTAAACCCATTGTAAAATAGGGTTAAGCTTTCAGGGCTAATTTAGGTCGTTTGCAGGGCTGATTTAGGTTGTTTGCATCACCATGGAGCTTCGATTAGAAAGCGAGGACTGGTTGTTCCATGTGTTATGGTTTATTTCTATAAAATACAGATAAATACAATTACATTTCATATACATTTCAACATCATTAACAATATTCTTTAAGGGTAATTCAACATCATTAACATTAGTCTTTAAGGGTAATTCAACATCATTAACAATAGTCTCTAAGGACAATTCAGGTAGATACTGTGGCATACAAACATTAGTTCAGTGATTACTGCATTGACATTTCTACATAATTCACTAAGGCATCAATACAAATCTACAATCACAATAATAAATACATCACAAACAACTCACGTCATTAACTCATAACATGCTCTCAGGCCAGGGCTCTCTCAAGTAGGTGCACATGTTGCTTCTTCTGCTGCTCAGCTCAACTGAGAGTGAGTGCACAGGCAGTGTATACTGTATATAGAGGGACACTGATTGGGGTGAATGAAAACAGGTGAGGTTGAGTGGAGCAGGTGAGTGAGGGGTGGAGTCAATCAGGGGGAGGGCCAGTGACTTTTCTACAGCCACCCCAAATACGGAGTATTTTAAACACTGAAAAGTCACTGAAATTGGGAGGGGTCTCGCCGCCCCATGACAAGAATTGGTTGCGGGGGGTGGCTCAGGTGGTGGCAGCTGAGGAGGGGGCCCAGGCACCGAGGGGGGCTCAGGTGAAGGTGGCAACTGAAGGGGCCCAGGTGTTGGGGTCGAAGGTGAAGACTGGGGCACAGGTGGAGACAGGGGTGCCGGAGGCGGGGTTAAAGGCGGAGACCAGGGCACAGCTAGAGGAGACGGAGGTGGCGAAGAAGGCGGAGCCCTGGGTGCTGGAGGTGCAGGCATGGGAGGAGCCTGAGGAAGTGGCCCGGCTGCAGTAGGCGGAGACTGAGGTGAGGGAGTAGGAGCTGGCGGTGGGGCCCGAGGCGGAGTTGACGGTGGGGCCCGAGGCGAGGCTGACGGGGTCAAAGGCGAAGCCCGGGGAGGCATAGGTGGCGGGATCAGAGGCAAAGCCCGGGGCGCCACAGGCGAGGAGACAGGAGGCGGAGCCCGGGGCGCCGGAGGCGAGGAGACAGGAGGTGGAGCCCGGGGCGCTGTAGGCGAGGAGACAGGAGGTGGAGCCCGGGGCGCCGGAGAATGGAGGCGAGGAGACAGGAGGCGTAGCCCGGGGCGCCGGAGGCGAGGAGACAAGAGGCGGAGCCCGGGGCGCCGGAGGCAAGGAGACAGGAGGCGGAGCCCGGGGCGCCAGAGGCGAGGAGACAAGAGGCGGAGCCCAGGGCGCCGGAGGCGAGGAGACAGGAGGCGGAGCCCGGGGCGCCAGAGGCGAGGAGACAGGAGGCGGAGCCCGGGGCGCCGGAGGCGAGGAGGCAGGAGGAGGAGGAGACTGGGGAGGGAGCCCGGCTGCAGGAGGCGGAGCAGGAGGCTTGGCTGGTGAGGCCTTAGGAGTCCTGGACTGGAGAGAAGAAAGTAGATGCTGCATTCTGCTGTTGTTCTGCAGCATTCTACTGTTGTTCTGCAGGATCAAATCCAGTGTCTTCTGCGTGGTTGGCTTAGCCATGGCAATGCTCTACTTCTCGGGCTTCGAAGGACCATGTGTGGCGGAAAGAGTCGCAGCCCCAGCCTGAAGCCTCAAAAGTCTAGATCTGCTCTCGTTCCATAGGGATATCCCTTTGGAGTGATGGTTAAGACATTGGACTTTCACGTGGGAGACCCGGGTTCGAAGCCGGGTTCGGATAACCTCCGTTACACATTTAAAATAGGGTTAAGCTTTCAGGGCTGATTTAGTTTTCATCACCATGGAGCTTCGATTAGAAAGCGAGGACTGGTTGTTCCATGTGTTATGGTTTATTTCTATAAAATACAGATAAATACGATTACATTTCATATACATTTCAACATCATTAATTCAGGTAGATACTGTGGCATACAAACATTAGTTCAGTGATTACTGCATTGACATTTCTACATAATTCACTAAGGCATCAATACAAATCTACAATCACAATAATAAATACATCACAAACAACTCACGTCATTAACGCATAACATGCTCTCAGGCCAGGGCTCTCTCAAGTAGGTGCACATGTTGCTTCTTCTGCTGCTCAGCTCAACTGAGAGTGAGTGGACAGGCAGTGTATACTGTATATAGAGGGACACTGATTGGGGAGAATGAAAACAGGTGAGGTTGAGTGGAGCAGGTGAGTGAGGGGTGGATTCAATCAGGTGGAGGGCTGGTGACTTTTCTACAGCCATACAGTAAAAGGGACCTGAGTTGCGGTGGTTTAATGTAACTAATAGTCCTTGGGCCAAGAGCCAAAATTTCTCACGGGTAACACCTGGGATGGCAAATTCTAGTTGTGATTTTTTTTTATTCCAATACATCCCTAGATTACGTTTTGATATGATAGACCTTGCTGACTGGTAGCTAAATTGTTGTTATCAGCTGCTATAGTTACCGTCCCCCTTTGAAAAATGGCATTTTAGACAAGGGTGCATATCTTGATATTGGCTCATGTTCAGGACATATTGCAAAGTTTTATATTATGTGTTTGTTATCATTTTTAAGGGGATACTTTGAGCTTTCATTCAAGCCGGCCCTTTTGTGAATATGTATATTATGTACAGTGATCAACTGGAGCTCTTCAAACCTTTAATAACATTCTTTTCCCCCACAATTTCCGCCTAAACTATATATTTTCTTTTAGTTCTGTGGCATCAAGAAACAACAACTGGAATACTGACATGACCCTAAGGATTCAAGAAATGTATAATTTACCCGCAGTATTTCATTCTGAGATGGTAATCTTCAGCCTCATCTTAAAGGAGCTATAGTCAACTTTTTCATTTTGGCCGTTGTCAGGCTGACTTTGTTTACATCCGTCTTCTATTCTTTTATAATATATAAAAGAATAGAAGAGGGATATAAACAGTCAGCCTGACAACGGCCAAAAATATTATTTTATCATTAGCTTAATTTTTTTCATAAAATATTTTCTAAACATTATTTTTATTTCAGCATCCATTTTTCAAGAAAAAGTTGACTACATCTCCTTTAAACAAGCACGTTTTATGAGAAATATACGGGTCAATAGGCCTATATGAAATACCACTAAAACCTCCCTAAACATTGATACAAAAGGGTCTTCAATTGATTCTGGTACCTTTAGGCATGCTTGAGAACATCCCCAAAATCCAGGAAAATATACTTACCACATTTTCAAGATGGCTGCCGGGAGCTTTAAAATGGCTTGATTTGAAATCAAAACTAACAATGCTGATAACGTGTTTGTCTGTCAGCCAACCAGAAACATGTTTTGAACTTTGGTGAAATGTATTTTGTCGTAGAGCCTGCCTACTCTATCTGTACATTTGTGCACACACTCATACACACACACACACACAGGCATGGACAAATGCTATATCCGTATCCGCTTTATACCGGATCTCCAACCTGCAAAGTGATCCCCACTTCATTTAAGCATGTGGACATGAATAATTGATTGATTGAAGACTTTATTAGAAGTTTGCATAGGAAAAAGTACAGTTTCATGACGGTACAGTTCACTGGTACAAGGTCTACTAAAAGGAGATCCTAGAAAAGACTAAACTTATTTCCACATGAAACCATAAAAGTATCTCATATAACATTGAATGACAGACAAATAGACAGTGATGGGCAGTAGCGAGCTACAAGTAGCGACGCTACATAGCTTAACTACATTTTTCAGTAGCGTCACGGTAGCGCCGCTCGTTTTGAACCAAATAGCTTTTAGCGTAGCGGAGCTATTTTTAGAGCCCAGTAGTGACGTAGCGTCCACCAAACGCTACACGTTACTAATAAAGGTTTTGCGGAAAAAAGAAAAGAAAAAATCCCCGGAGAAAAGCCATGGTACAGCCTGTGCACATGAATCACAGCTCGTTTTATACTTCTATAGTACAGCGGAGTCATTTGCCAAAAAGGACAGATCTACAAGCTATCAACGTGTCTCGGCTGAGTCGGCTCTGCAGGGTGTTCGCTCGAAGATCTACCCTTGCTTCCATCATGGCTCCTCCCCAATAGCAAGAAGTCACTGCTCTCTGTCTGCACCTATAGAGCATCGCAGTTGAAGCCCCACCCCGTCCTCACTCTGGTGTCGGAAGTGTTTTCTCCATTCATTTCTTGCATAGACATTTCATAAAGTATTTATTTAAACGTTTTTAAGCCTTGGACAAAGCCACCTCGGCTGGAGAGGAATCATGACAATATTCAAATTTTTTTGAATGCAAAGATTAATTCGAAAGCTGAAAAAAATGGCAGGGTACAAGACTGTGTACATCATTATTTTTAAAATTGCGGAAACTACACTCCCAGAATGCTTTGCGAATGTTGTTGTTGTTTCATGAAATATAGCCGTTAAATCACGCTCAGTTTAGTTATCCAGGCCAGCATATGGCCTGAAATGTAGTGATTGTCATCTCTGTGGACTCTCTTATCGTCATCTTTAACTAGTGCATCATATTTGTAAAAGAACGTATTCGCTCACGGGAGTTCTGCTGACGTGCAATAATCTGCCGGGAAGACAGGGGGCAGTAAGCTACTTCCGCGGTAACCGCAAGATATGTGAAAGAAGAAGAAGCTAGACCAATCACAGACGTCGTTTTACGTTTAGCAGTATGGGAAATGCAGTTCTTCTCCGTTTAAAACGTGTTTTTACTAAAACTAGAGTGATTGCATACATACTCGGGGGTTCTACAGGAGCATATGGAACCATTTTACAACCACCAGCCTAGCGGTAAGTGTACATTGAATTGCTACGACTTTGTGGCTGAT